>NW_025533536.1:435000-470000 GCF_020615455.1 Coregonus clupeaformis | reverse complement strand
GACAGGGTTAGAGACAGGTTAGAGTTAGGATTAGAGACAGGGTTAGAGTTAGGATTAGAGTTAGGGTTAGAGTTAGGATTAGAGACAGGGTTAGAGTTAGGATTAGAGATAGGATTAGAGACAGGGTTAGAGTTAGGATTAGAGACAGGGTTAGAGTTAGGATTAGAGACAGGGTTAGAGTTAGGATTAGAGATAGTGTTAGAGTTAGGGTTAGAGTTAGGATTAGAGACAGGGTTAGAGTTAGGATTAGAGACAGGGTTAGAGTTATGATTAGAGATAGTGTTAGAGTTAAGATTAGAGACAGGGTTAGAGTTAGGATTAGTGACAGGGTTAAAATTAGGATTAGAGTTAGGATTAGAGACAGGGTTAGAGTTAGGATTAGAGATAGGGTTAGAGTTAGGATTAGAGACAGGGTTAGAGTTAGGATTAGAGACAGGGTTAGAGTTAGGATTAGAGATAGGGTTAGAGTTAGGATTAGAGACAGGGTTAGAGTTAGGATTAGAGACAGGGTTAGAGTTAGGATTAGAGATAGTGTTAGAGTTAAGATTAGAGACAGGGTTAGAGTTAGGATTAGTGACAGGGTTAAAATTAGGATTAGAGATAGGGTTAGAGTTAGGATTAGAGACAGGGTTAGAGTTAGGATTAGAGACAGGGTTAGAGTTAGGATTAGAGACAGGGTTAGAGTTAAGATTAGAGTTAGGATTAGAGATAGGGTTAGAGTTAAGATTAGAGTTAGGATTAGAGACAGGGTTAGAGTTAGGATTAGAGACAGGGTTAGAGTTAGGATTTGAGATAGGGTTAGAGTTAGGATTAGAGACAGGGTTAGAGTTAGGATTAGAGATATGGTTAGAGTTAGGAATAGAGACAGGGTTAGAGTTAGGATTAGAGACAGGGTTAGAGTTAGGATTAGAGACAGGGTTAGAGTTAGGATTAGAGACAGGGTTAGAGTTAGGATTAGAGACAGGGTTAGAGTTAGGATTAGAGACAGGGTTAGAGTTATGATTAGAGATAGTGTTAGAGTTAAGATTAGAGACAGGGTTAGAGTTAGGATTAGTGACAGGGTTAAAATTAGGATTAGAGATAGGGTTAGAGTTAGGATTAGAGACAGGGTTAGAGTTAGGATTAGAGATAGGGTTAGAGTTAGGATTAGAGACAGGGTTAGAGTTAGGATTAGAGACAGGGTTAGAGTTAGGATTAGAGATAGTGTTAGAGTTAGGGTTAGAGTTAGGATTAGAGACAGGGTTAGAGTTAGGATTAGAGACAGGGTTAGAGTTAGGATTAGAGATAGTGTTAGAGTTAAGATTAGAGACAGGGTTAGAGTTAGGATTAGTGACAGGGTTAAAATTAGGATTAGAGATAGGGTTAGAGTTAGGATTAGAGACAGGGTTAGAGTTAGGATTAGAGACAGGGTTAGAGTTAGGATTAGAGACAGGGTTAGAGTTAGGATTAGAGATAGGGTTAGAGTTAAGATTAGAGTTAGGATTAGAGACAGGGTTAGAGTTAGGATTAGAGACAGGGTTAGAGTTAGGATTAGAGATAGGGTTAGAGTTAGGATTAGAGACAGGGTTAGAGTTAGGATTAGAGATATGGTTAGAGTTAGGAATAGAGACAGGGTTAGAGTTAGGATTAGAGACAGGGTTAGAGTTAGGATTAGAGACAGGGTTAGAGTTAGGATTAGAGACAGGGTTAGAGTTAGGATTAGAGACAGGGTTAGAGGTAGGATTAGAGATATGGTTAGAGTTTTACATTTACATTTACGTCATTTAGCAGACGCTCTTATCCAGAGCGACTTACAAATTGGTGCATTCACCCTATAGCCAGTGGGATAACCACTTTACAATTATTATATTTTTTTTGGGGGGGGGGTAGAAGGATTACTTTATCCTATCCCAGGTATTCCTTAAAGAGGTGGGGTTTCAAATGTCTCCGGAAGGTGGTGAGTGACTCCGCTGTCCTGTTCCACCATTGGGGTGCCAGAGCAGCGAACAGTTTTGACTGGGCTGAGCGGGAACTATGCTTCCGCAGAGGAAGGGGCGCCAGCAGGCCAGAGGTGGATGAACGCAATGCCCTTGTTTGGGTGTAGGGACTGATCAGAGCCTGAAGGTACGGAGGTGCCGTTCCCCTTACTGCTCCATAGGCAAGCACCATGGTCTTGTAACGGATGCGAGCTTCAACTGGAAGCCAGTGGAGTATGCGGAGGAGGGGGGTGACGTGAGAGAACTTGGGAAGGTTGAACACCAGACGGGCTGCGGCATTCTGGATGAGTTGTAGGGGTTTAATGGCACAGGCAGGGAGCCCAGCCAACAGCGAGTTGCAGTAATCCAGACGGGAGATGACAAGTGCCTGGATTAGGACCTGTGCCGCTTCCTGTGTAAGGCAGGGTCGTACTCTCCGAATGTTGTAGAGCATGAACCTGCAGGATCGGGTCACCGCCTTGATGTTAGCGGAGAACGACAGGGTGTTGTCCAGGGTCACGCCAAGGCTCTTCGCACTCTGGGAGGAGGACACAACGGAGTTGTCAACCGTGATGGCGAGATCATGGAACGGGCAGTCCTTCCCCGGGAGGAAGAGCAGCTCCGTCTTGCCAAGGTTCAGCTTGAGGTGGTGATCCGTCATCCACACTGATATGTCTGCCAGACATGCAGAGATGCGATTCGCCACCTGGTTATCAGAAGGGGGAAAGGAGAAGATTAGTTGTGTATCGTCAGCGTAGCAATGATAGGAGAGGCCATGTGAGGATATGACAGAGCCAAGTGACTTGGTGTATAGGGAGAAAAGGAGAGGGCCTAGAACTGAGCCCTGGGGACACCAGTGGTGAGAGCACGTGGTGCGGAGACAGCTTCTCGCCACGCCACTTGGTAGGAGCGACCGGTCAGGTAAGACGCAATCCAGGAGTGAGCCGCGCCGGAGATGCCCAGCTCGGAGAGGGTGGAGAGGAGGATCTGATGGTTCACAGTATCAAAGGCAGCAGACAGGTCTAGAAGGACAAGAGCAGAGGAGAGAGAGTTAGCTTTAGCAGTGCGGAGAGCGTCCGTGACACAGAGAAGAGCAGTCTCAGTTGAATGACCAGTCCTGAAACCTGACTGGTTTGGATCAAGAAGGTCATTCTGAGAGAGATAGCAAGAGAGTTGGCTAAAGACGGCACGCTCAATAGTTTTGGAAAGAAAAGAAAGAAGGGATACTGGTCTGTAGTTGTTGACATCAGTGGGATCGAGTGTTGGTTTTTTGAGAAGGGGAGCAACTCTCGCTCTCTTGAAGACGGAAGGGACATAGCCAGCGGTCAAGGATGGGGGGGAGGATTCAGCAGTGAGGAGAATGTGGCAAAGAGCTTCCTAGGGTTAGAGGCAGATGCTTGGAATTTAGAGTGGTAGAAAGTGGCCTTAGCAGCAGAAACAGATGAAGAAAATGTAGAGAGGAGGGAGGAAAAAGATGCCAGGTCGGGCAGGGAGTTTAGTTTTCTTCCATTTCCGCTCAGCTGCCCGGAGCTCTGTTCTGTGAGCTCGCAATGAGTCATCAAGCCACGGAGCTGGAGGGGGAGGACCGAGCCGGCCGGGAGGATAGGGGACACAGGGAGTCAAAGGATGCAGAAAGGGAGGAGAGGAGGGTTGAGGAGGCAGAATCAGGAGATTGGAGGGAGAAGGATTGAGCAGAGGGAAGAGATGATAGGATGGAAGAGGAGAGAGTAGTGGGAGAGAGAGAGCGAAGGTTGCGGCGGCGCGTTACCATCTGTGTAGGGGCAGAGTGAGTAGTGTTGGAGGAGAGCGAGAGAGAAAAGGATACAAAGTAGTGGTCGGAGACATGGAGGGGAGTTGCAGTGAGATTAGTAGAAGAGCAGCATCTAGTAAAGTATGTTCATATATAGCAATATGAGTAATTATAGTCAGCACCCTACATAACTACTTCTATTGCGCCACTATATCCACTTCAGTACTATGACTTGCTCCACTATATCCACTTCAGTACTATGACTTGCTCCACTATATCCACTTCAGTACTATGACTTGCTCCACTATATCCACTTCAGTACTATGACTTGCTCCACTATATCCACTTCAGTACTATGACTTGATCCACTATATCCACTTCAGTACTATGACTTGCTCCACTATATCCACTTCAGTACTATGACTTGCTCCACTATATCCACTTCAGTACTATGACTTGCTCCACTATATCCACTTCAGTACTATGACTTGCTCCACTATATCCACTTCAGTACTATGACTTGCTCCACTATATCCACTTCAGTACTATGACTTGCTCCACTATATCCACTTCAGTACTATGACTTGCTCCACTATATCCACTTCAGTACTATGACTTGCTCCATTATATCCACTTCAGTACTATGACTTGCTCCACTATATCCACTTCAGTACTATGACTTGCTCCACTATATCCACTTCAGTACTATGACTTGCTCCACTATATCCACTTCAGTACTATGACTTGTTCCACTATATCCACTTCAGTACTATGACTTGCTCCACTATATCCACTTCAGTACTATGACTTGCTCCACTATATCCACTTCAGTACTATGACTTGCTCCACTATATCCACTTCAGTACTATGACTTGCTCCACTATATCCACTTCAGTACTATGACTTGCTCCACTATATCCACTTCAGTACTATGACTTGCTCCACTATATCCACTTCAGTACTATGACTTTGCTCCACTATATCCACTTCAGTACTATGACAGACGCCACGCTGAGAGACACACTGAAAACACAACACAGTGGAACCAGCCAGGATAGACCACAGGAGCAGTAGAGACACAGACAGTTTTTTTGTGTGTGTGTGCCGTGTGTATGCCGAGTGCCCGAAACGTGTGTGTGTCGTGTGTGAACAGGTGTGTGTGCTGTGTGTGTGTTATAGTGTCAGCCAGTACCTCTGCCCTGCGGAGCAGCTCGGTCTTGAGGTACACTCCCAGGGAGAAGGTGAAGGCCCCAGCCAGCACGGCCAGCCAGGACAGCAGCCACAGACCCTGGGCCAGACGCACGCGCCTCTGCAGGGGGAACTGCAGCTTCAGCAGCGCCATGGCTGGTGCTCACAACAACCAACACAGGACTCAGAGAGAGAGAAAAGGACGGAGGGAGGAGATGTTGGGATAATCAAGTAGAGAGAGATAACAGTGAAGGATGGGGAAAGAATATTGGTAGGTTCAAAGAAGGAAAGTTCTGGGCAATAAAGAAGGTGGACTACCGCGATTCATAGGAGTAGGTTATGCGAAGGTTGTTATATTAGACAGAGAAGTATGGCTTGGCCTTTCCAGGGTGCGTTGGTGAGTTATTATCAGGTTGATCTCCTGTAAGTTGTTCATGTGGGTTGAGATAAGAAGGGAGATCCGTCTGATGGTGAAGGACAAGTTTGGGTTGGGACGATAATCCAAAACGTTCACGTAGAAAGGAAAATATTAGAAATCTCCGTAGTAATCCAATTGAAGTCGTGAGACAAAAACTGAAGGCCAAGAAAATAATTAATCTAATAGATATTTGATCATCCACGTCCTTTTTTGACAGCAAAACTATGATCCTTCAAATCATCAGGTTATGGTTGCACCACGACAGTGACTCTTCGATTCACACAATTACTGACGATGACAACACCCGTTTGTTTTGGATGGAACCCCTCTGGTGTGGTCTGTGAGTGGTCAAGGTGCACCCCTAAATTCCTGCTGTGCCCATGGTGGAGGACACGGACTGGCCAATGTCGAGGGTACAGTATGGATATGGTAATCCCCCCATCATAGTCCCTGGGATCCTATTAGGACAGGAGCACCAATGGGAAAGCAGGCCAGTGTCTGATCAGCAAACTAGCACTGGGCCTACAGGTTGTATTTGACGGTTATGACAGATAGACAGGTAGACAGGTAGACAGATAGACAGGTAGACAGGTAGACAGATAGACAGGTAGACAGATAGACAGGTAGACAGACAGATAGACAGATAGACAGGTAGACAGATAGACAGATAGACAGATAGACAGATAGACAGGTAGACAGGTAGACAGATAGACAGGTAGACAGGTAGACAGATAGACAGGTAGACAGATAGACAGGTAGACAGACAGATAGACAGGTAGACAGGTAGACAGATAGACAGATAGACAGGTAGACAGATAGACAGGTAGACAGGTAGACAGATAGACAGGTAGACAGGTAGACAGGTAGACCGGTAGACAGGGGGGCAGGGCAACACAATGCCACAGATGTCTAAAGTTTTGAGGGAGCGTGCAATTGGCATGCTGACTGCAGGAATGTCCACCAGAGCTGTTGCCAGATAATTGAATGTTTATTTATCTACCATAAGCTGCCTCTAAAACGTCTAGAGAATTTGGCAGTACGTCCAACCGGCCTCATAACCGCAGACCACATGTAACCACGCCAGCCCAGGACATCCATGCTGAGGAGAGTATTTCTGTCTGTAATAAAGCCCTTCTGTAGGGAAAAACTCATTCCCATGGCTGCACCCCATGTTCAGTATAGGTTAGAATAGGAGAGAGAGTGATGGCTTAACATAGGAAGTGGGTAATGTTTGGGAAAGACAAATCAAGAAACCTTGTCAGACATGTTTAGAATTAGTCATTTTATTGATCTACAACATGAAACGTATTTGGGGGGGTGACAGAAACGTTATACAGTTTTAGCTAAGAGAGTTTATTAGGATGGACAGCATAGCATTCATAAGTAAGGCCCTGTGTTTTGGACAATCATGTCACAAGACCTGGATTTTAACCTTTATTTAAAGCTTTTTCATCAAACTGTCCCCTTTTCTTTTCATGTCAGATGGTCCAGCTCCATCCTCAGACAACTGCTTTATTTTCTGGTGTAATTCACATCTCTGGATAAGGTTTCAAATAAAGGTTAAAATCTAGGTAATGTGACATAATAGCCCAAAACACATGGGGTAATCTGTTAATAGCAGCTGGATCGATGTTATTCAGATATGAAGGTTACTTCATTGGCTTACTGGAGCTTACAAAATAGCAGTCATTGTTACAAAATAGAAAATTCTACGACAAAAAAACTATTTCAATTCTGCATCACTTCATAAGGGAAAGGAGGGACTGTACCACATTGCAAACTTGAATTAATAATTACATTCTATATATACGTAAAATAATTGTTTAAGTCTAATACTTTCTTTACCACCGCACAACAAGACATTTGGGAAGGAAACAGAATGTAATATTTACAATACCATCACTCAAATGTATAGTGACATTTAGTGAGTGAAATAAATGCAGAACTACAGGCCTCAAACATCACAAACAAACCATCACAAAGAAACCAATACAATTTGAACAATCCTAGCCTATACAAGATTAGGTTACAATTACAGAAGTTCATAGGTTCCTTTCACTCCGCCCCCCTCTCGTCAGTTCTTCCCCCTCCCATGTTGGCCTTGTGCCCCCCCCCTCCCCCCCACCTCCACTCCCATCCTCTGGGTGCGTCAGCTGGTGCAGGAAGTCATCCAGAACCCTCTGGGCCGTCAGATAGGACACATCAACAACAGCACCCTGCTTACTCTCAGCTGCTCTCCCTGCCTCTGCCACGCCCCCCTTGACAGAAGGCACAAGGTAACCCTCCCCCCCTGCACCCAACTCCACCAGAGGGTAGGGGTTGGGAGGGGTGTCAGTGTGAAGTTGGTAGTTGGAAGGCCGAGGCTGTCTTGCCGCTTGGCTGGCAGCTATCTTCTTATAGATAGCCATACTGATGTCAGCGACGGAGAAAGGGGGACTCATCGGGCGAGAATCCTCATTTCCTGTCTGACCTATCACCCCAAACCCCTCCTTCTCCTGCTTGCAGGGCATAAAAGCAGTGACCTTTTGTGGACCCGCCTCAAACTCCCTCAGTCCTACGCCTGGCCAATCAGACGGCTTCTGCTCCAGTTTTGGAGTGAATGATTCGATGTCGCCCGTAGATTGGCCGGTTTTCAAGGCGTTCTTCAGAAACTGCTTGACAGCGTCTCCAGAGTCACAGTGCTTTTCTAGGAGCTCCTTGATCAGACAGTGAACCTGGAGGGCAGCACAGACATCCTCTCAGTTCATACAGTACAACAGACATAGAGAAACCAGTAGAGGAGTTACAAGAAATGATCATGTAGTCTGCAATGAGCTGAACACGAGTTGAGGAGATTATGGATACAGTATTTTAATGTAAGGCCACTATCAACTTTACAAATCATCATATTGTCTTTCCACCACTCTTTCTGTTGCCAGTACATGAACAAAGCTAGTGTGGGTTTTAGTTCATATATTGCTCAGTAGATGGTGCTGTGCTCACATTGATGTTCTCCAGAGAGGCGACGGTGGCGTTGGCCTGCTCCAGCTCTGTGCTGAGATGGGTGATACGCTGCACCATATATTTCCTCTCAGAGCTAAGGCTCTCGGTCTGCAGGGATAGAGCAGAGGACATGACTCAACATATTCAGTACAGTTTGTTCTAGAGATGGTATAGCAGTAGTACTAATTGTGCTCTCAGTCTTTAAGGACAGAACAGAGCAGAGGACATACAGTGCCTTGCAAAAGTATTCATCCTCCTTGGCGTTTTTCCTTTTTTGTTGCATTACAACCTGTAATTTAAATGGATTTTTATTTGGATTTCATGTAATGGACAAAATAGTCCAAATTGGTGAAGTAAAAACAATTCTAAATAATAAAATTCAAAAAAATAAATAACGTAAAAGTGGTGCGTGCATATGTATTCACCCCCTTTGCTATGAAGCCCCTAAATAAGATCTGGTGCAACCAATTACCTTCAGAAGTCACATAATTAGTTAAATAAAGTCCACCTGTGTGCAATCTAAGTGTCACATGATCTGTCACATGATCTCAGTATATATACAACTGTTCTGAATGGCTCCAGAGTCTGCAACACCACTAAGCAAGGGGCACCACCAAGCAAGCGGCACCATGAAGACCAAGGAGCTCTCCAAACAGGTCAGGGACAAATTTGTGGAGAAGTACAGATCAGGGTTGGGTTATAAAAAAAATATCAGAAACTTTGAACATCCCACGGAGCACCATTAAATCCATTATTAAAAAAAATTGAAAGAATATGGCACTACAATAAACCTGCCAAGATAGGGCCGCCCACCAAAACTCACAGACCAGACAAGGAGGGCATTAATCAGAGAGGCTACAAAGATACCAAAGATAACCCTGAAGGAGCTGCAAAGCTCCACAGCGGAGATTGGAGTATCTGTCCATAGGACCACTTTAAGCCGTACACTCCACAGAGCTGGGCTTTACGGAAGAGTGGCCAGAAAAAAGCCATTGCTTAATGAAAAAAATAAGCAAACACGTTTGGTGTTCACCAAAAGGCATGTGGGAGACTCCCCAAACATATGGAAGAAGGTACTCTGGTCAGATGAGACTAAATTTGAGCTATGTCTGGAGCAAACCCAACACCTCACATCACCCCGAGAACACCATCCCCACAGTGAAGCATGTGGTGGCAGCATCATGCTGTGGGGATGTTTTTCATCGGCAGGGACTGGGAAACTGGTCAGAATTGAAGGAATGATGGATGGCGCTTAATACAGGGAAATTCTTGAGGGAAACCTGTTTCAGTCTTCCAGAGATTTGAGACTGGGACAGAGTTTCACCTTCCAGCAGGACAATGACCCTAAGCATACTGCTAAAGCAACACTCGAGTGGTTTCGAACACTTTGGAATGGCCTAGTCAAAGCCCAGACCTCAATACAATTGAGAATCTGTGGTATGACTTAAAGATTGCTGTACACCAGCGTAACCCATCCAACTTGAAGGAGCTGGAGCAGTTTTGCCTTGAAGAATGGGCAAAAATCCCAGTGGCTAGATGTGCCAAGCTTATTGAGACATACACCAAGAGACTTGCAGCTGTAATTGCTGCAAAAGGTGGCTCTACAAAGTATTGACTTTGGGGGGGTGAATAGTCATGCACGCACAAGTTTTCAGTTTTTTTGTCTTATTTCTTGTTTGTTTCAGAAGAACAAATATTTTGCATCTTCAAAGTGGTAGGCATGTTGTGTAAATCAAATGATACAACCCCCCCCAAAAAAATCCATTTTAATTCCAGGTTGTAAGGCAACAAAATAGGAAAAATGCCAAGGGGGGTGAATACTTTTGCAAGCTACTGTAAGTCAACACAACACTGTGTGTTGTAGAGGTGACGGAGCGGGAGAAGGATATTCAGAGCAGTGTATGTTTCTATGCCTGGGTGGGAATATGAGTTTGTATAGTGGCAGGAGTCTTTCTCGACCATATGACCTGACCTGGACAGACTAGTTATAGACCAGGGCCCACAGTGTTACCTGGCCAGGGCCCACAGTGTTACCTAGATAAGATATCCTCAGTCTCTCTCTGTCTCTCTCTCTCTCTGTCTCTCTCTCTCTGTCTCTTTCTGTCTCTCAGTCTCTCTCTATCTCTCAGTCTCTCTCTGTCTCTCTGTCTCTCTCTCTCTCTGTCTCTCTTTCTCTCTCAGTCTCTCTCTCTCTGTCTGTCTCTCTCTCTCTCTGTCTGTCTCTCTCTCTGTCTCTCAGTCGCTGTCTCTTTCTGTCTCTCTCTCTCTCAGTCTCTCTCTCTGTCTTTGTCTTTGTCTCTCAGTCTGTCATGTTTGACCAGATTCTTACCGCTGAGTGCAGTTTCTCCCCCAGAAGGCTGTTGGTGTGCTGGGTACCTGTGTATGTGTCCTGGAGCCTGCAGCAGAGAGAGACACAGCATCATAAGCAAGGGTCTGGCTATGAATTCTGGGCCCATGTTGTATGCCCGTCCTCCTATAGCTCCTCCACTGCCAGCCTCCACTGCCGTCATCATATTATCATGAGCCCTGACCTCTTGAACTTCTCCTTCATGTGGCTTAGCTCCTCCCCTGGCCCTGGCTAGCTCCTCCTCCAGGCTCTCAATGCAGACCACTGTTTGCATCAGGTTCTGGTGCAGCTCAGCATTTTCATCCTGCAGTGCCCTATTTACACACAGGAGGATCATGGGAGATGGAGTTTTATTAAAGAAATGCAGTCACATTTCCTAAGGTGGCCATTTTAGCACATTAGATGCAGCTCAGGTCAGCTTCTAGAGATTTCACATAGCTAAGTAATCCAGACTGAACGCTGTGCGTTGTACCATTGTTACACACATTTTTCATACAGCTTATCTAAACATGTTCTTCATCCATCTTTACTGATAGAGGTGATGAGAGAGCTCTGTAAGTCAATAGTGGAATCGATATCCAGTGACATTTCACAATAAAAAGGATGTTCTTTAAAGTGCATCGATAAACAAGAGGAGAGGATGAGGAGGAGAAGGAAAAAAATCCCACTCACTGGAGTTGGCCTATGTCACCCGTCAAGGCCTATGGAGAGAGACAGCACAAGAGAAGAGAAGATTAGAGATAACTGTCAATGATTTTCTAGTGTAATAGCTTTTAATACAGTTATATTAGCTGTATTAGTCATGTTATTATCAATGTACAGTGCAGTTTCTTCACTTTCTAATAAAGTTTCATAAACTGAATTGAATGTTTTTTGGACAGAGATGAAAAGGGTAGAGAGAATGATAGGGACATAACAGGGCCAAAGGGATTGATTATTGAACTTTAGTTGATACGCTCCAGGAAAGCTATTGATTGTGTGTCAGATAAGGGTCAGTGAGGTTAATAAAGCCAGAGCCGCAGCAGGGTTACTCAGGCCCTCTCTGTGCTAGCTGGCACTCTGGCCCTCTCGGGTTGGGTAGCGTGTTGTTCCCAATGCAACACAATGCCTATAAAGGTTACTCGTTACCTAACATGGTTCAGTGTGGACAAGCGTCACAGACAGAGGATGACGCTTGAGTTCTCCTTATATAACTGCTGCTTTGTGGTTTAGGACATCAACTGACACTCCCTGTGTGGTTTGAATCACTTTGAGAACATTAAAGAACTTTGGGACAAATCCTACTTGGGGATCATAATGACATCAATGCATGATTTACCTAACTCTACAGTTAGGACCTACTATCTATAGTATGTATTTCGACCCTTTGACTCCATCGGCATACAGATGTAGGATCTTAATTTGATAACACTTTTGTTGCTGAGAATTTTCCTGCAAAGCAGGAAATACAAACTTGTATTGTATTTAAGTTTTTAAAAGGCTTCTAAAGTTTGTAATTCCCACTTAGAAATTTCAGACGAAAAATGTATTAACCCCTACAAAAATGTCCATTAATTATAATCTAGGTAGGACGCAATCCAGGAGTGAGCCGCGCCGGAGATGCCCAGCTCGGAGAGGGTGGAGAGGAGGATCTGATGGTTCACAGTATCAAAGGCAGCAGACAGGTCTAGAAGGACAAGAGCAGAGGAGAGAGAGTTAGCTTTAGCAGTGCGGAGAGCCTCCGTGACACAGAGAAGAGCAGTCTCAGTTGAATGACCAGTCCTGAAACCTGACTGGTTTGGATCAAGAAGGTCATTCTGAGAGAGATAGCAAGAGAGTTGGCTAAAGACGGCACGCTCAATAGTTTTGGAAAGAAAAGAAAGAAGGGATACTGGTCTGTAGTTGTTGACATCAGTGGGATCGAGTGTTGGTTTTTTGAGAAGGGGTGCAACTCTCGCTCTCTTGAAGACGGAAGGGACATAGCCAGCGGTCAAGGATGAGTTGATCAGCGAGGTGAGGTAGGGGAGAAGGTCACCGGAGATGGTCTGGAGAAGAGAGGAGGGGATGGGGTCAAGCGGGCAGGTTGTTGGGCGGCCTGCAGTCACAAGTCGCAGGATTTTATCTGGAGAGAGAGGGGAGAAAGAAGTCAAAGCATAGGGTAGGGCAGTGTGAGTAGGACCAGCAGTGTCATTAGACTTAACAAACGAGGATCGGATGTCGTCAACCTTCTTTTCAAAGTGGTTGACGAAGTCATCCACAGAGAGAGAGGAGGGGGGGATTCAGCAGGCAGGAGAATGTGGCAAAGAGCTTCCTAGGGTTAGAGGCAGATGCTTGGAATTTAGAGTGGTAGAAAGTGGCCTTAGCAGCAGAAGCAGATGAAGAAAATGTAGAGAGGAGGGAGTGAAAAGATGCCAGGTCGGCAGGGAGTTTAGTTTTCTTCCATTTCCGCTCCGCAGCCCGGAGCTCTGTTCTGTGAGCTCGCAATGAGTCATCAAGCCACGGAGCTGGAGGGGAGGACCGAGCCGGCCGGGAGGATAGGGGACACAGAGAGTCAAAGGATGCAGAAAGGGAGGAGAGGAGGGTTGAGGAGGCAGAATCAGGAGATTGGAGGGAGAAGGATTGAGCAGAGGGAAGAGATGATAGGATGGAAGAGGAGAGAGTAGTGGGAGAGAGAGAGCGAAGGTTGCGGCGGCGCATTACCATCTGTGTAGGGGCAGAGTGAGTAGTGTTGAGGAGAGCGAGAGAGAAAAGGACACAAAGTAGTGGTCGGAGACATGGAGGGGAGTTGCAGTGAGATTAGTAGAAGAGCAGCATCTAGTAAAGATGAGGTCAAGCGTATTGCCTGCCTTGTGAGTAGGGGGGACGGTGAGAGGGTGAGGTCAAAAGAGGAGAGGAGGGAAAGAAGGAGGCAGAGAGAAATGAGTCAAATGTAGACGTAGGGAGGTTGAAATCCCCCAGAACTGTGAGGGGGTGAGCCATCCTCAGGAAAGGAGCTCATCAAGGCGTCAAGCTCATTGATGAACTCTCCAAGGGAACCTGGAGGGCGATAGATGACAAGGATATTAAGCTTAAATGGGCTAGTGACTGTGACAGCATGGAATTCAAATGAGGAGATAGACAGATGGGTTAGGGGAAAAATTGAGAATGTCCACTTGGGAGAGATGAGGATTCCTGTGCCACCACCCCTCTGACCGGATGCTCTCGGGGTATGCGAGAACACATGGTCAGACGAGGAGAGAGCAGTAGGAGTAGCAGTGTTTTCAGTGGTAATCCATGTTTCCATCAGGCATACCACTGGTCTACTATAGGACATTGATTATATTAGGCATACCACTGGTCTACTATAGGACATTGATTATATTAGGCATACCACTGGTCTACTATAGGACATTGATTATATTAGGCATACCACTGGTCTACTATAGGACATTGATTATATTAGGCATACCACTGGTCTACTATAGGACATTGATTATATTAGGCATACCACTGGTCTACTATAGGACATTGATTATATTAGGCATACCACTGGTCTACTATAGGACATTGATTATATTAGGCATACCACTGGTCTACTATAGGACATTGATTATATTAGGCATACCACTGGTCTACTATAGGACATTGATTATATTAGGCATACCACTGGTCTACTATAGGACATTGATTATATTAGGCATACCACTGGTCTACTATAGGACATTGATTATATTAGGAGTGTATATCTGTTCAGGCATACCACTGGACTTTGCTTCAGACTGTGTGTTTGTTTCCATTCAGGCGTACCACGGCCACCACCATGCTATGGAGGTCCTGGTTCAGTCTCTGCTGGATCTAGACGTGAGGAACAGCCAGGGGCGCACCCCTCTGGACCTGGCTGCCTTTAAAGGCCATGTGGAGTATGTTGACATCCTCATCAACCAGGGAGCCTCCATCCTGGTTAAAGACTTCACCCTGAAGAGGACCCCCATCCACGCTGCAGGTACGCATAGGATATCACGTAAGACCTAGAGATTCTGTAATTCAAAAGTTTTCCTGACCAAGATGGAGATTTGTTTGGTCATGTTGCTACGACGCCAATGTCCACTCTAGGGATGTTTATATAGTATAGTGTGAAATGCCCACTACACACTGATCTAAGGACATTTTTTGTCATGTTCCCCACTAATGGTTGAGGATCTGGGGAGGGTAAGCTGATCCTAGATCAGTGCACAGGGGGGATGTCATCTACCATGAGGATGTCATCTACCAATACCACTGTTCTAGAAATCTGTCTGTTCATGTGAAGGTAATAGTCGTCCAGCAATCAGCTCATATCCTCTCTGTTTAGCCTCCTCTAGCTACCAACGGTCAATCATCTCACATTCTTATATCCTCTCTGTTTAGCCTCCTCTAGCTACCAACGGTCAATCATCTCACATTCTTATATCCTCTCTGTTTAGCCTCCTCTAGCTACCAACGGTCAATCATCTCACATTCTTATATCCTCTCTGTTTAGCCTCCTCTAGCTACTGACGGTCAATCATCTCACATTCTTCTATCCTCTGTATTTATCCTCCTCTAGCTACCAACGGTCATTCAGAGTGTTTGCGTTTGCTGATTGGAAATGCTGACCTCCAGAGTGCAGTGGACGTTCAAGACGGGAATGGACAGTAAGTCAATTGGGTTTTGGATACAATTCCTGAAATAAAGAGATTTTGACACTAGGTATACGTCCCAAATGGCACCCTATGCCCTACTTGGTGCACTACTTTAAACCAGAACCCTATGGGCTCAGGTCAAAGGTAGTGTACCATATAGGGAATAGGTTGCCATTTGGGACTCATCTTAGTTATTACCAGTTTGTAATATGACCTTGTTGTCTTGTGTATCAGAACCCCTCTGATGCTGTCGGTGCTGAGCGGACACACAGACTGTGTGTACTCACTGCTCAACAAGGGAGCCAGCGTAGAAGCCAAAGACAAGTGGGGCAGAACAGCGCTACACAGAGGGGTGAGGAGGAGAGCTGGCTGTATACGCTCACACACAGAAAGAGACGGGGAGGCTTGTTCTGATCTAGGGATGGGGCCATTGAACTACTAGGGATGGCTTTGGGGTGGGATCTAGCATGGAATATAAGTTATGCCCAAATATACATATTATCTTCAGAAAAGTAGTTGTCCATGGGTAGTGGTGTATTCATCCCTGTAGGGACCTGCCTCCAGACATCATTTTAAATAATTGATGATTCATTATTATATCATTGATTATTAGTTATTCAAATCCATTCTTGTCTCCCCGCCCTTCCTCCCAGGCGGTGACGGGTCATGAGGAGTGTGTGGAGGCCCTGCTGCAGCACAGCGCCAGCTTCCTGGTTCGGGACTGTAAGGGGCGGACCCCTGTCCACCTGGCGGCGGCATCCGGACACATCGGGGTGCTGGGGGGGCTCCTACACGCCGCCCAGTCAGTGGAGACCCTCCCCGTCATCACAGACAACCAGGGCTACACGCCACTACACTGGGCCTGCTACAACGGTACGTACTGAACTAACGGAACACTAGATATTTTCTGATTTTCTCTCTTCAGCACTGTAAACATGTCCCTGAATTAGGTAGGCCATACAACGGTACGTACTGACTAACTGGACTGTAGCTCTGTTCTCTCCTCCATGAAGTGTACACTCATTCACTCCCTCTTGTGGCTTGAAAAGCATTCGATTGGTGTGGACGGAGCCATGTGGGGGAATGAACAAGACTACAACAGAATTAAGGGTTATGACTCTCAGTGGAGGACCTTACACTGAAACAGGACTTTGTCAGGGATTGTCAGATTTTTAGCTTTCTCGGAGAGTATTGTTGTGGTCTGCAGCGACGTCATCTTTTTCCTGTATGTAATGTTTCCTGCTGGAGCAACCTATTACTTTTAATTATAAATTAAACGAATCAATCTTCCACTAGGCCATGACACGTGTGTAGAGGTGCTGCTGGAACAGGAGGTTTTCCACAAGACTGAGGGCAACTCCTTCAGCCCCCTCCACTGTGCTGTGATCAATGACAACGAGGGGGCTGCAGAGATGCTGATTGACACTCTGGGGCCGGCCATTGTCAACGCCACTGACACCAAGAACCGGTAACTACAGCACAAGACAAAGTCCTTTTCTTCTGGAGAATAATGTTGTTAAAATGACCTCTGGGGTTGGATGAGGGATTGTAGATTACTTTTAATACATCTATTAGTGATTTTATATTTCTATGGTATAAACAGGGTTAATTGAACAAACTTGTTTATAACAGTCCTACACGATATCGGTGAAATACGTTTCCTCTCTCCAGGACCCCCCTGCATGCAGCGGCCTTCACGGACCACGTGGAGTGTCTTCAGCTGCTGCTAGGCCACAACGCCCAGGTCAACTCCCCCGACGCCTCCGGCAAGACCTCCCTCATGATGGCTGCTGAGAACGGACAAACCAACGCCGTCGGTATGCAGCCCCCTCTCCTCCACTTTGCCTCGCCAGCCGGCTTAAGTTCAACCTGTCTGTTTTATATTTTAATAAGTCGCTTAATTTCCTCATTGAGTTTCTTTATGTTTCTCTGTCTGTGTCAGAGCTGTTGGTGAGCAGTGCCAAAGCAGAACTCACCCTGCAGGATGCAGTCAAGAACACTGCTCTTCATCTGGCCTGCAGTAAGGTGAGCATTCCCACATCAAGATGACGTTCATCTGAACAGTTGGCTCTCTCTGGTTTAAATTTTGGTCTGACATGTTTGACTCTGGTTTTTAAAGGGGCATGAAACCAGTGCCTTGTTGATATTGGAGAAGATTACAGACAGGAACCTCATCAACTCGACTAACGCAGCCTTACAGACGTACGTATGGTTCAGCTGTATTAATTGGGCCCTGGTCAGAAGAAGTGCACTATATAGGGAATAGTCTGGCATTTGGGAGGTATCCTCATTTTCTGCTGTCTAATCTGACGGTACTTTCTCCTCAGGCCGTTACACGTTGCAGCCAGAAATGGTCTGACGGTGGTGGTGCAGGAGCTACTAGCGAAGGGTGCTAGCGTGCTCGCAGATCGATGAGAATGGTAAGATCCATTACGCTAACACTGTTTTCTTCTGTACTTCTCTTCTCAATGTGTCCACAAATGTTTCTCTCTAATCCACTGCTTGGTTATTGTCTTAACTTTGTATCTCCTAGCCTGGTGTTATTTCATGTTTTTCAACAAAAGCGTTGTAGTAAACGGTGATGCTCCTGAAGTGACCCTCTGCTGTTCTGTTTGAACCCCTCAGGTTACACGCCTGCCTTGGCCTGCGCCCCCAACAAAGACGTGGCGGACTGCCTGGCGCTGATCCTGGCCACCATGATGCCCGTGTCCCCTGCAACCCGGCGCCCAGCCTGTCCTTCAGTGCCATTAACCACTACACCACCAGCCCCTCCAAGAGTGTGACCTTCGACAGCCTGCCCGTGCTGCGCAGCGAGCACAGCTCCTACTGCAGCTTCAACAACATCGGCCACCGCGACCACGATGGAGGCTTCTACAAGGATGAGGACCTCAACGACTCAGACTCAGAGACGTACTGAGGGTGGTGGTGGTCGCTGCCCAGGAGGGGAGCCAAGGGCAGGCGGATGGACAGTGAAGTGGGGCAGAGGCCACAAACAAATACACACATACACACCGTGTCTTAAATCACCACAGCCAGCTTTGGGAGGGCACGAGCCGAGACAGTCCGCACAGGAGCCTTAAGAGTCCCGCAGATGGAGAGAAAGAAATGGAGGGAGGGAGGGAGAGGGGGAGGCACAACAGGCTGGCTGGCCACACTCATCCTCTCGTACCACCAGGTGTCCTTCCAGCAGATACTGGACTTCAGAGGAACTGCTGCTGCTATACCCCACCTTTACCTTTACCCACAAAGGTCCTAAACGGTAGAAACTGTCCAGCCAACAGACAGACGGACACCTTATGACGGCAATAACCTGTAGTCCTAAGAGATAGTAGCACTTCACTGAGTGAAAAACAGACATGGACCAAAAGATGTGGAAGAAGCCTTTTCAAAACCTGTTTTGACAGTAGAAATGGGATTGAGCGTTTTGGGCTGAGAAAAAACATAAGGAGTGATGTTTCATTTAAGTTTTATGAGAGTGATGGTCATGTTTATCCGCACACTAAGACAGTCAACGTACCTAGCCTCTTGTCTGTAATCCATGTGGAAGGAGGGGAAATCATTTATTTTTTATGAACAAACATTTTATTAAAATCATTCATGTCTTAAGCTCCTGACCCTCTGTGGGAACCAAAAAATCGTAGTATTTGCTCTCATTAGTAATTTCAAATAAATTCCATCCCCAATGGCACCCTATTCCCTTTATAGTACACTACTTTTGACCTGGGCCCATAGGGTTCTGGTCAAAAGTAGTGTACTCTATAAAGAATAGGGTGCCATTTAGGATGTAGATTTTGCATACTGGTATGTGAGCAACAGGACTTTTTACATTTGCGTTATTAAACCTACCTAAAATATTTTAGAAAGTAAATTATTCATTCATGTATTCTTTCTTGTGATATTTATGTCATCATCATTTTGTGCCTTCTTTAGTTACTGAGTGGAGGTTAGGAGAGTAGGGGCAGCTGTATGAGCGAAAGCAATGATGCACACTAAGTATTACAACGTTTGTGAAAAGCACTGATACTATTCCGAGGCATACGAGGGGGAAAACATGCCTCCCTTGGAGAGGAGAAACACTGTAAACCAATGGTAGGACAGCAGCATTTAGATTTTCTTCTATTGAAAAAAAAACAAAAACATCTATATTATTTGTCTTGGTCTTATAATCAATGTATTTTGACAGGTTTTGCTTGCTTTAACTTCTTCAAAAAAATGAAACCACTCAATCCTTTTATGTGATGGCTTGTTGAAACCGCCGTTTTTTTGTCTCTTTTTGAAAATCATTTTAACTGGAAATATGTACAATACATATGCTATGTTAGTCAAATCAGGAACAGGAGGTTCACAGGTTTTTTCGTGTCCTTTTTTTCTTTAAAAGGATGAAACTAGCATGTACATATGAAATAGTGACTGAATTCGAAACTCCCATGAATTCTTTCAGTATCTGAAGATTGCTGTATATTTTATGAGTAATAAAATAAAGAAATGAGTTATGTTATTTAATAATGAACTATGGGTTATCTGTTTTATGTGACAACCGCAGTATCAATTTCTAGGTGTCAGGCAGTGGTGCTAATCCCAAAAGAAAGGCTACAACGAGGAACAAGAAGTCTATTGGCAAAGTGATGAAAATTGCATGTACCTTGGCCTAACGGTGTGGGTTAGGTATTTTATTTTTCATGGCGTCCTCAACATTACAGTTTTAAGGGCAACAATAGCCTACATTTGTTTCCAACTCGCAGGATTTCCATACGTCAGCTTTCAACAGCACAGAGCGTTGCATCAGCACGAGATCGGAAGTGCGTCAAATCTGTACAGCATTGTTACGTCATCACTGATAAACGTTGAAACGGATCAGAAACCGCTGGAGCAGTTCAGTCTGATCCTCGCTAGTGCTGGAGGAATGCGTTCATTTTGGCAAGGAAATGTGCTGATTTTGCAAGGAGATGGAGAATAAAGAGTGCAAGGTAGGCATGTTATTTTTTTTTTTTAAATCTTCAATTATAGTAATTACTGTGGATTAAATATTGTTTAACAAATGAAATAATGTGCTATTCATGCTGTAATATCAAACTAGAAAGCCTATGGCCGGGGAGTCATGAGAGTTGGCTAAAGGTACAGTAGAATCTGCTGTGGGTCAAATGGGGGTCAAAGGTTATGGCATCACCTTCATAAATACGTCCTAAATGGCACCCTATTCCCTATGTAAGCTAGTGCACTACTTTTGACCAAGAGCCATAGAAGGGTTGGCTGACGTCACGGTAAAATGATGCTCGCGCATCGATGGCCGGAAGTCGTGTATCTTGTTATGATTCTGAACCTCAGCTAACAACAAGCTGCCATGTGGGGAATCGTAGCTCTGTGGCATGTTTCAGCTCATTGTATGGTGTTATTGATACCATGTCTTGTTTTGAGGTGTTTTGACTGATATCATGTCTATGCAATGGCTAAAATTCGCTACCTAGCTAACCAACAACAACTGTAACAATGTATTTGAGACGAGTTCATTGCTCAAATGTATTTATGGTTGCAATAAACATTTAGAGACTAAATATAGTTTACATGTTGTCAACAGTCTAAGCAAACCCTGTCTATTTTGCCCCATAGTTGCATGCCAGTTTTGTTGCTAAACAACCAACCCCTCTATAGAGTCCCACAGTGGAGGTGTCATAATACCCATAAAACCTAGCGGTCAAACAGGGAAATGGTTCCAATCGTTTTTCCACCATTCATTTTTCCCATAGGCGATTTTAGAAACACATAAAATAAGGGCTGTATTTCGTGTAGGCTTACCCTGGCGTGACGTTTTTGTAACCATGTAAATCTCTCTCGGACAAGGTGACTTTTATCAGTATATTCGGCTCCATTTACTCTCAGATTCGAAAATGCTAATTAGCATCAAAGTAGACATCATGCAAAACTACAAATCCCTGCAAGCTCCTGCATGTCATCTCTAGCTGACGACACCTTTGCTAACAGGTATTGTGTCAATTTAAAACTTGCACTAGACAGTTCACAGAATTGTCAATTTAAAGAAATGCAGCCAATTTATTCATATACTACATTTAGCTAACATTAGATAGTTAATCCAGAGATTCTTACCTTTGCCTCGATCAGCATGATCATCATGGCATTTGTAGTTCTTTATGATAGCCACATTAGCAGCTAATAAGCATTACATTTTTGGGAGGTAAATACAAGAGAATATATTGATAAGTCACCTTGTCCTAGAGAGATTTACACGGTTATCAAAACGTCACACCAGGGTAAGCCTACACGAAACACAGCCCTTATTTTAAGTGTTTCTAAAATCCCCAATGGGAAAAATGAATGGTGGAAAAACTCAATTGGTAGAGCATGGCGCTTGTAATGCCAGGGTAGTGGGTTCGATCCCCGGGACCACCCATACGTAAAAATGTATGCACGCATGACTGTAAGTGGCTTTGGATAAAAGCGTCTGCTAAATGGCATATTATTATTATTATTATTATTATTATTATAAAACGATTGGAACCATTTCCCTGTTTGACCACTAGGTTTTATGGGTATTATGACTCATACTGTGGGACTCTATAGGGCTCCAGCCAAAATAAGTGCACTATATTGGAAATAGGGTGCTATTTCGGACACAAGCATAGATATGATGCATTATGATGTGACCATAGAAATAGAATCACTAGAAAGGATAGAGCCTCTGACCATGGCAATTTGACTGGTAAACTGAACTGTACACCTGATATGATGTTCTGGTGATTCTATTTCTATGAATATGATGCATTATGATGTGACAATGAGAGTTGGGTTAATGGTGCTCTCAAGGCAACCGGGAACTCGAAGAAAAAAAACTAGGTCAAATCATGACGTCTGTGATCTTCAGGTCGGAAAGTCGGAGCTCTAGAAAGATGCCAGAGTTTCCGACCTGGAATTCCTTTTTACATTTTGTGGTGGTAATTTTACCCCCTTTTCCTCCCCAATTTTTCGTGATATCCAATTGGTAGTTACGATCTTGTTACGATCTTGTCTCATCGCTGCAACTCCCCAGCGGGCTCGGGAGAGGCGAAGGTCGAGTCAGGCGTCCTCCAAAACATGACCCGCCAAGCCGCGCTGCTTCCGACTTGGAATTCCGAGTTGGATGACTGTTCAAAAAGATTTTTCCCAGTCGGAGCTTGTTTTTTTTCCCGATTTCCCAGTTGTCTTGAACGCACTGAAGTCGGAAGTCAGAGATTTCCCAGTTGTTTTGAACACGGCAAAAGGCGACACAGTAGGTGACATCTAAACATGACTTTGTGCTGTCTTTCAGAGGTCAGAGGTCAGTGGGAATGACCTCACCCTCATAGACCTGGATGACCCCATCAATGGTGCTGATGTTATGAAGGAAGTCAGGTAAGTGATTTACACTAATGACACATTTGTGACTGGTTACAGGATCACATAGGCCTACAGATACAGATTCAGTAGTAGGTCAAAGGTCACCGCCTATGGAGAGGTAGGCCCAGAGCTATGTATTTATAGAGTTGGGACATTGAGATATAAACTCAGCAAAAAAAGAAACGTCCTCTCACTGTCAACTGCGTTTATTTTCAGCAAACTTAACGTGTAAATATTTGTATGAACATAACAAGATTCAACAACTGAGACATAAACTGAACAAGTTCCACAGACATGTGACTAACAGAACAAAGGGGGGGTCAAAATCAAAAGTAACAGTATTTGGTGTGGCCACCAGCTGCAATAAGTACTGCAGTGCATCTACTCCTCATGGACTGCACCAGATTTGCCAGTTCTTGCTGTGAGATGTTACCCCACTCTTCCACCAAGGCACCTGCAAGTTCCCAGACATTTCTGGGGGGAATGGCCCTAGCCCTCACCCTCCAATCCAACAGATACAGGCTCTTCGCTGACCATGGCAGAACACTGACATTCCTGTCTTGCAGGAAATCACGCACAGAACGAGCAGTATGGCTGGTGGCATTGTCATGCTGGAGGGTCATGTCAAGATGAGCCTGCAGGAAGGGTACCACATGAGGGGAGGAGGATGTCTTCCCTGTAACGCACAGCGTTGAGATTTCCTGCAATGACAACAAGCTCAGTCCGATGATGCTGTGACACACCGCCCCAGACCATGATGGACCCTCCACCTCCAAATCGATCCCGCTCCAGAGTACAGGCCTCGGTGTAACGCTCATTCCTTTGACGATAAACGCGAATCCGACCATCACCCCTGGTGAGACAAAACCGCGACTCATCAGTGAAGAGCACTTTTTGCCAGTCCTGTCTGGTCCAGCGACGGTGGGTTTGTGCCCATAGGCGACGTTGTTGCCAGTGATGTCTGGTGAGGACTTGCCTTACAACAGGCCTACAAGCCCTCAGTCCAGCCTCTCTCAGCCCATTGCGGACAGTCTGAGCACTGATGGAGGGATTGTGCATTCCTGGTGTAACTCGGGCAGTTGTTGTTGCCATCCTGTACCTGTCCCGCAGGTTTGATGTTCGGATGTGCCGATCCTGTGCAGGTGTTGTTACACGTGGTCTGCCACTGCGAGGACGATCAGCTGTCCGTCCTGTCTCCCTGTAGCGCTGTCTTAGGCATCTCACAGTACGGACATTGCAATTTATTGCCCTGGCCTCATCTGCGTGAACATGCCTTAGGCATGCTGCAAGGAGGCATGAGGACTGCAGATGTGGCCAGGGCAATAAATTGCAATGTCCGTACTGTGAGACGCCTAAGACAGCGCTTACAGGAGACATGACGGTGGCAGACCACGCACGGGCATCTTCGCAGTGGCAGACCCTGGGCATCTTTCTTTTGGTGTTTTTCAGAGTCAGTAGAAAGGCCTCTTTAGTGTCCTAAGTTTTCATAACTACCGTCTGTAAGCTGTTTGTGTCTTAATGACCGTTCCACAGGTGCATGTTCATTAATTGTTTATGGTTCATTGAACAACATTTTACATTTTAGTCATTTAGCAGACGCTCTTATCCAGAGCGACTTACAGTTAGTGAGTGCATACATTTTCATACTGGCCCCCCGTGGGAAACGAACCCACAACCCTGGCGTTGCAAGCGCCTTGCTCTACCAACTGAGCTACAGGGGACTAGCATGGGAAACAGTGTTTAAACCCTTTACAATGAAGATCTGTGAAGTTATTTGGATTTTTAGGAATTATCTTTGAAAGATCCTGAAAAAGGGACGTTTCTTTTTTTGAAGAGTTTATGTATACATTACATGACACAGTAGATATCCATATGACAGCTGGCTCCCCATGGGCAATATTGACATTTTAAACAATGCTATGTAACTGAACATCTATAATTAGAATGTACTTATAATGAAAGGATAAATGAAAGGCTCCAAGGCGCTAACATGGAGTCCTTTTAAAAGTTGGCAGAATTCTCTAAATATTTGGCTCTGGATAGGCCGAGTCATCTCAAGAGTATTGGAGCCTATTCTATATATCTATTCTAATTCTAGAATGATTCATTCTAATTCTATGATTCTAATTCTATAATGGGAACACATCCTCACACTCACATTATAGCAGTGACCTAAGAGAGATTCCTTTTTCTCTATCTAGATCCCATAAAGATCACAGAGAGGCTGAGAGACTGACCAAGTTGGACGAGGCTGTTCTAGAGACAGATACCCCAACTCAGTCACAGGAGGTTGAAGGAGAGAGTGAGTTGGACGAGGCTGTTGCCATCCCATCTCAGTCGCAGGAGGTTGAAGGAGAGAGTGAGTTGGACGAGGCTGTTGCCATCCCATCTCAGTCGCAGGAGGTTGAAGGAGAGAGTGAGTTGGACGAGGCTGTTGCCATCCCATCTCAGTCGCAGGAGGTTGAAGGAGAGATTGAGTTGGACGAGGCTGTTGCCATCCCATCTCAGTCGCAGGAGGTTGAAGGAGAGATTGAGTTGGACGAGGCTGTTGCCATCCCATCTCAGTCGCAGGAGGTTGAAGGAGAGAGTGAGATGGACGAGGCTGTTGCCATCCCATCTCAGTCGCAGGAGGTTGAAGGAGAGATTGAGATGGACGAGGCTGTTGCCATCCCATCTCAGTCGCAGGAGGTCGAAAGGAGAGAGTGAGATGGACGAGGCTGTTGCCATCCCATCTCAGTCACAGGAGGTATGATGTATTTTTCTATTACATGTATGAAATTTCATTTAGATATTTTGTGTTTTAATGACGCAAAATTGAATTCCAGCCTAACTCTGCTTTCTGTTGTCGCCATCAGGCTGCAGTGGTGACCTTCACTACCGTGACCCACAAGGATGCAACCTCCCAGACCAGCCTCACCCTCAGCAGGGGAAAGAGAAGCTACCCAGACCTACACACCTTTGTGCAGGACATGAAGGACGAGTAAGTTGCTCTTTGGCTTCCCCATGCATCCCCTAGATATGTTCCCTGTCTCAATTGCATACTCCTCGTGTCCTCTCTTCTCGCCTCCTCAAAACCCATTGGATGAGAAAGCCAGAGGTCCCGCCCTTCTGACCTTCTCATCCAATGGGTTTTGAGAAGGAGGTGAGGAGATTGAGAGTCTCCTATAGTCTCGGGCAAATACAAAGGACTCAACGGACCAAATAACCAATCAGGGATGTCTGGGTGTGGCCTAGTTCCATAGAGGTCCATCCATAACGTAATCTAAGATAATAGAGGTAATTTCCATCCATAACGTAATCTAAGATAATAGAGGTAATGTCCATCCATAACGTAGTCTAAGAGAATAGAGGTAATGTAATTCATTGTGTACTTGCATTTATTTACTTTTCAGCCATTGGAATCTGCTGAGTGAGAATATGCGTGCCGGGGTGAGTTATAGTCACCTCTAAAGTAGTTAATGTTGGTAAAATGGACCAAACATTCATTTGTGGAAATCCTGCAGGACCTTTAATCCTGAACCACTGCTTTAATTGACAAGTTTGAGTAAATGGTTCTAAGTTTTATATCAGTGCAGCCCCTTTAACAAACTAACTCTGTATGGTCTTTTAACATTGCAGATGAGCAGACATGAGTTTAGTGCCAAGTGCATGGATATTGTAGCATGGGTGATGGAGTCTACATCCACTGTGGTTGTTCCCGCCCTTGACCTCACCATGCAGATAGAGCTCTCTGATTCGCCAAGCTCTTCTGGATCAGGAAGTAATGAGGCAGGAGAGGTGACCTCTCTTGGCCGCGGCGTCAGATTCAGCTGTAGTGGAGGACCCAGCAAGTGCACCAGCGCCAGAACCGCCTGCAGCACACGCACTCCCACGCCTTTCCCCTCCTCTCACAGGTACCTAGCCCTATCCACTCCTCTCACAGGTACCTAGCCCTATCCACTCCTCTCACAGGTACCTAGCCCTATCCACTCCTCTCACAGGTACCTAGCCCTATCCACTCCTCTCACAGGTACCTAGCCCTATCCACTCCTCTCACAGGTACCTAGCCCAATCCACTCCTCTCACAGGTACCTAGCCCAATTCCCTCCTCTCACATGTACCTAGCCCTATCCATGCCTCTCACAGATACCTACCCCTATACACGCCTCTCACAGGTACCTAGCCCTATCCATGCCTCTCACAGGTACCTACCCCTATCCACTCCTCTCACAGGTACCTAGCCCAATCCATGCCTCTCACAGATACCTACCCCTATCCACGCCTCTCACAGGTACCTAGCCCTATCCCCTCCTCTCACAGATACCTACCCCTATCCTCTCCTCTCACAGGTACCTAGCCCTATCCCCTCCTCTCACAGGTACCTACCCCTATCCCCTCCTCTCACAGATACCTACCCCTATCCCCTCCTCTCACAGGTACCTAGCCCTATCCCCTCCTCTCACAGGTACCTAGCCCTATCCCCTCCTCTCACAGGTACCTACCCCTATCCCCTCCTCTCACAGATACCTACCCCTATCCCCTCCTCTCACAGGTACCTAGCCCTATCCCCTCCTCTCACAGGTACCTAGCCCTATCCCCTCCTCTCACAGGTACCTACCCCCTATCCCCTCCTCTCACAGATACCTACCCCTATCCCCTCCTCTCACAGGTACCCTACCCCTATCCCCTCCTCTCACAGGTACCTAGCCCTATCCCTCCTCTCACAGGTACCTACCCCTATCCCTCCTCCTCTCACAGGTACCTAGCCCTATCCCCTCCTCTCACAGGTACCTACCCCTATCCCCTCCTCTCACAGGTACCTAGCCCCTATCCCCCCTCTCACAGGTACCTACCCCTATCCCCTCCTCTCACAGGTACCTAGCCCTATCCCCTCCTCTCACAGGTACCTACCCCTATCCCCTCCTCTCACAGATACCTACCCCTATCCCCTCCTCTCACAGGTACCTACCCCTATCCCCTCCTCTCACAGATACCTAGCCCTATCCCCTCCTCTTTTTGCAGGTCTTTCCTGTTATAGGTACAAATATCCATTCCAGATCCACTTAGTGAGAAATACTACTTAGATACTACACAACCACTCTAAAAAGTTTACTCTAAATGTTAATGTTTGGTCTGAGTGTGGTTTGAGATGGTTCACAATGCTTCCTTTGAATAACAATAACAAGGTTGAGTTTGTGTCCCAAAGTCTTGGATCATATTTTTTATTTTGTTACCATGTACTATTCATTTCTGTTGTGCATTCTGCAGGTCCATGACCTCTTTGCTGAGTGAGAACGAAGAGCGATATGTCTCCTCACCTGAGGGTAGCGATAGAGAGATGAGACACAGACTACACTCAGCACCACTGAGATCTGTGTTTGGAATCTCTGAGGACTCTGTCTTAGACATGGTCCAGAGCGGCCAGTCGCAGAGTGACATCGTACTGCCGCCGAAACGAAGTAGACAGGAGAAATACAGACTTAGCAAAATATCAACGGACGGCAAGTTAATGATGGGTATTGTCGAGTTGGTTATAAACCTTCTCACCTCCAGATTGGCTGAGCTAATGCGAAGTGTCAGTCAGGGAACTCTAGATCCGCTGACTGGAAGTATCTCAGCAAGTCAACAGTTTGTCCAAGAGATGCTAAGCATGGCGACTTCTAAGATGTATTCCCATGCCATAGAGCATATTGCGCTCGGCCACAAGTCTCCCCTTGAGTTAGAGAGGGAGCTTGAGGCCATCTTGGGTCCTCTGGCTGGACAGGTCATAGTCATCATCATAGATAGCATCACCAAGGCTAAAGCCAACGGAGGAAATGAGGGGAGAGCGACCAGCCCCTTGACCTATTTTCTAACTGCCATTTCGGCAGAAATACAAAGCCTAGTGGTTCACAGATCGGCTAGCAGACCATCCACCAGACTGTCCAACAACGACCCACTGCTGAACATTTCCAAATCGAAGGTCTTAAGATCAGTTCTGCTCAAAATGGCAGAGCTCTTTGGCCAAGGTCAAAGTGAAACCTGTCTAGTTCCACTAGTCCAGAGTCAGTCCAACAACTCCATTTGCGACTGGACTGTGAATGCAGGCACCATTCATCCAAGTACATTTCTGTCTGACAACAGAATGACAGAAGTGTCATCCGATGTTGTGGATCTTGTACTTGAGGTTTTTTGGACAACAGGATTTTTGGATAACAGGAACCCGTCAAGGCCACAGAGTGCCTGCTCCCACAACTCAGCTAGTGGAGCAATTGATATGAGAGCTCTTGCTGGGGACTTGGTCAGACAGGTGTCTGTCAAACTCAGCCCGTTTGTCTCTGAGAGTCAACTCTCCACCATGTCCATGACAGATCTGTCATCATCGTGTTCTGACTCATCCTTGAAGCAGTTGTGTTCTCGCTCTGCTGTTGCTCTGGCAACTGCCTGTCAAGCAATCAAAACAGAGCTCGAGAACCAGAGACCTACCAACCTGGCAGCCAGAGACCTACTATCGTCTCTGGTAGAGACCATTGAGGACATGGATATCTCTGACATCCTCCAGGGCCCGTCGGCCATTTTGGAGGAGGCTGCTATGATAAAGCACCCAGAGATGTCCACCTCGACAATATACAGATCTCTGCTTCTCGACTCATCTCTCGCCTCCTCTAAGATGGTCACTGAGAGCATTATCTTCAACAACCCATGTCCATCAGAGGAGAATGTGAGTATTCAGAAGGAGCTCCCTGCTGATAAAGTTGACATCCTCCATGGTCAACCAGTGGAGGAGTATATTGTCAAAGCTGAGCAATGCATAATTCAGGTCATTCGGGATGCAGCTGTGACATATACTGCTGCGCTGGATAGAACCGACACTTGTGGGAAACTGTCGGAAATCCTATCTGTCCATGTTTCCTCAGAGAATATTGAGGAGGCATCCTCTGATCTCTTTGGTGGAATTATTTCCGACCTGCATGAGGTATATGAGGTCAATAAGGCCTCCAAGCGTACGAAACCAGGTCGCAAAATGTTCTGGGTGGAAGTGAGTTCAGGTTCCCAGAAGATTTACACCAAAACCCTGGACAAACTAAGGAAGCTGTTCACCTCCAACCATCTCACTGAGGGAAAATATATTCCTGTGCAAATCGAGCTCTCTGCAACTGGACTACTTGTAACTGAGGCCACTGTGGAGGTATCTCCTGTAACTGAGGCCACTGTGGAGGAATCTCCTGTACAGAAGACAGACAGTAAGACCCCTTCTAAGTCCTCAGCCCACCAGCTCACCCTCGACACCTGCACTAAAGGGGTAATCAAACAGGTGATCTCGGTGCTGAGGGTGGACACTTCAAAGGAAGACTGCTCCGCTTCCGTTGGGGAGAGCAAGACAAATTCATCCTTCGACTTCAACCAGAAGTTGGACTCGATAATTTGAAATTGGAGGACCTCACCATTTTGAGTGATGTGACGTCGCCGAGATTGCCACACTCATGCGATCTCTTAGTGCAGCCAGCAGAACCTCTAACATTTCCATCCAGAGCTTTTACAGTACTGAGTTCCGAGCTAAGGCCAAACACATTGTGAGTGAGACCATTCTCAGAGCTGCTAGCAAAGCCAACCATTCTTTGCTACAGGGCATGCCTAGCACCACCTTCTCACACCATGTGGTTTCTACAGCCGAAGATATAGTAAATATTATCATGCAAGACCTTGAAAGTGTATCCCAGTACAATGTGGACGACGCAGACTCCTTCCCACTAGGAGAGAAAAAGCTGGAGTCCCAGCTCAAACCCAGAGTTGTCTTTGACAACTTATTGGATGCTGCTCAAACCATGTACCACAGAGTAAAGGATAGACTGAACATCTTTTTCTCTTTTCCACCAGTGTCAGTCACCACAGCCAAAGATGTGCTGGACTCCACCCCTGTGGAGACACTCAGACGCATTAAGTCCCCTGACACTGCTCTTGTTGAGGACAGGAGCCGCCATCCGTCTGTGAGAAGTGAGAAGCCTTTGTCAAAAGTCTGTTTGGCTAAAAGGTCTAAAGCCCTTGTGTCTTCAAGTGGCTCTTCAACAGACCACCATGTAATTGACACATGCAGTGAGGATGTCACTCTGCCCACCAGGAGTATGTCAGTTGTGAGCAACAACAGTTTGAAGAGAGCCTCTCCTCTCCACGGCAGTGGATTGAGTGAAAGTTGCAAACCTCTTGTGGCTCTAAAAGACGTAACAGTGGCAGTCAGCCAAGAAGGCTTTAGCAAAACTGCAAAGAAGATGCTCAGCTTGATCCTAAATGAGATCAAGTGTAGAGTGGCCAACTCTGAGAGTTCATCTGTTGGGCAGGAGTGTCTGATAGCCACTAACATGTTAGACTCTTTACTGGAGAGCCTTGACCAGTTGCCTGACATGAGCGCTGCCGATGAGATCACAAGGACAGAATCCCATACCTCTATCGCAATGGACGAGACAGGTTCACGGTCAACGCTTGTGAGCCAACAAGAAATAAACATATCTGACACCAATATCATAGTGAAAACTATAATGGACACATTGAAGACGGACGACCCAGAGATGACTTCAGCAGAAGAAAATCTGGATAGGCTCCTGTCAGTTGAAGCCCTTCAAGGTGCGTCTGACAACCTGATCGCAAAGGTCCACGGTCTCATTCTGGAGATAACCATAAGCCGCCAGCTTCAATCCATGGCTGGCCACAGAAGCCTCTCTCAACCAGCGCTGCCTAAGCCAGCCCTGAGGAAGCTGTCAAAGGACGATGCCTCAGAGCTCATTTACAACTTTACCCAGACTTCTGTTAGGAGACTCCTGGGGCAGTGTATGGGAAGGCCTATGCCACCCTCGGCTGAAATGGTTTTGGATCAGGTCATCAAGTTGATGACAGACGTGGTGATGGACAGCCTGACTTATGGGTCCAAGTCTGCAATGGAGGATGGTAAGTGAAAGTATCTATTTTCATCTGCATAGGACTTAATTGTAACATGATGCTCAATACATTGCGTTTTATGATGTAAAATTCACTGGTTGTGTCCAGAATGGCACCTTATTCCATATTTAGTGCACTACTTTTGACCAGACCCTATGGGCCCTGGCAAAAGTAGTGCACTATAAAGTGAAGAGAATGCCATTTGGGACGCAGTGACTAACTTCCATGGCTGCGTCCTCTTCTCCCAGTTATTGTACACAGGTCGGTCACACTAGCGTGCTCTTCTCACTCAGACACCAGCAATGCCGCAAGTGACATCATTCATGGTGTTGTAGCTGACCTTGATGCTACTGAGGAATTCCCTGCCAGGAGCCTTAGCCCGGCTGATGTAAAGGCTGACGGCATGGCCCGCCTTCCCTCTGCCAGAGGGGAAGAGACTAAGAAGAACAGGAAGTGGCATTTCCTACCGAAAATGCATACGTTTCCAAAGATCATGATTAAGGTAGGGTGCTCTGTGTTTTGAGATTACCTCTGTAAGGCAGGGCTGAAATTTACCCTACAGATTCACTACACACCTATTGTCTCTCAGCATTAGAACAATACTGTTGTCATTGTCTTGAGGAGGTTGAGTGAGGACGCTGTAATACAATCCTAATACACATGGGAGAGAGTCAATGGCTATGTCCCAAATGGCACCCTATTCCCTATATAGTGCACTACTTTAGACCAGAGAATGGCACCCTATTCCCTATATAGTGCACTACTTTAGACCAGAGAAATGGCACCTTATTCCCTATATAGTGCACTACTTTAGACCAGAGAATGGCACCCTATTCCCTATATAGTGCACTACTTTAGACCAGAGAAATGGCACCCTATTCCCTATATAGTGCACTACTTTAGACCAGAGAATGGCACCCTATTCCCTATATAGTGCACTACTTTTGACCAGAGAATGGCACCCTATTCCCTATATAGTGCACTACTTTTGACCAGAGCTCTATGGGCCCTTGTCAAAAGTAGTGCCTTACGTAGCGAATAGGGTGCCTTTTGGGATGCACGCTCTGTATTTTACACAGGCTCAGTTGTCCTGATGTGTTTTGTCAACAGCTGTTCAAGACAAAAGGGGAACCGAAGAGCCACCCTAAACAGGATGCACTGCCTACCAAACGTCTCAGAGAGACTCATATTTCACAGGGTAAGTGATAAGCATCGATGTTATATTGATATATCACCCTATGACAAGCTTGTTAAAACAGTGACAACAGATACAGGCAGACGGACGGACAGACATGCAGACAGACAGACAGGCAGGCAGATGGACAGGCAGACAGACAGACGGACAGGCAGACAGACAGACATGCAGACGGACAGGCAGGCAGACAGACAGGCAGACAGACGGACAGACACAAACACACACATTCATTTTCTGATTATGAAATGTTCTTATGACAGATGCTGAGTGTGAGGTTCCAGAGGTTCCATCCACTTCCCCCTCCCAAGGAGGACCTGACAACCACACCGGCCCCTGCTCCCCAGGAGTCCCAGTCCCGTAAACGCCCTCTCATAGTCAGGGTGTTACACGCTCTCTCCAGAGCCATCTCCAAACCATTCAGAGGAGCTTCTGGGAAGAAGAATTAGCTAAATGCCTGATTTCATTAATATTATATTTTAATCAGAGCCTTTATTTAATAAAACATTACTGCATTGATTTCTGTCTATAACAGTCTTAATGTTTGTGCACGATAACGGTAAAGTACTTCAAACCACATAGTCAAAAGTATTCATAGTGAAGTACCGTTTATTATTATTGATTGTGGAAATACACATAATACAGAAAAGTTGTTGTCACATATAAAAAAGGGTGCCATATATATATATATAAAGACAGACATAAAGGAGAAAACTCTGTAGACCAGTCACATTCTCAAGCCATAACTAAATCCATGAATGGATCTCCTATAAGATGACAGGAGAACATTTGTAACACTTTCTATGAAGCCTATATCTATAATGCATACACTCAAGTCATTTACATTTGACATTTTAGTCATTTAGCAGAAGCTCTTATCCAGAGCGACTTACAGTTAGTGAGTGCATACATTTTTTTTTCATACTGTCATACACTCATAATGACTTAATTGAGTTAAGTGTTAAGTTAAGTGCAGTTATAAACACATAATGAGGGCTTGTTATGTATTTCTTCCAATACAAAAAGAAAAAGGCTACTAGTTTATTAAATATTCATGACTGCTCTTGCACGGCTCATGTCCACACTGCAGTACAGCAGGGGGCAGTAATGCACCATAACGTTGGATGCCGACTGCCTATAAACCCCACTGAAGAAGAAAAAGAAGACGAAGAAGAAGCACGGCTCATGTGATTGGCCGTGAACCCGGAAGTGGTATTAACGCGTTATACTTTAGACAGGAGCAGTAGTGCCAGAAGAAATCCTGTCACTCAAATTTTAACTTTGTGGAGTAAGTGGCTATCAAAATACCTATCGCTTGTAGCTACTCATGTAATGCATGCTGGAAAGCAGACAAAAACTAATGATTTGCAAGAGATCTAAACACGATTTATAAGCTACTGAACAACAAGTCCAAGAATTCCTTGCTAACCTCGTTTGCACTTTGAACAGATTTCTCGACAATAATAATGGAAGATGTGACTGGGGCTCAGCTCATTGCAGAGGCACTAAAAGCTCAGGTAAAGTGTGTGCAATTTATATAAAACAGTGTTATACTGTGTAACCGTGTTGCTAAGAATATATTAGTCGCTGATCATGTCCTTGGCAGTGAGAATGTAGCACTACGAGTTGTGAAAGTGTGCCAAAGGTCATTGCACTGGTATAGCTAACTATGAATATTGTTGTAGCAAAACATTTAGATCTTTATGTGGAATAGCATATGTTAACTCCCTTGTTGATGCATGCCAAAGTGTGTGTCAATGCAAAGAAAATCTAAACTACATTGTAACAATTCATATACAATTCAGTATGAAAATGTATGCACTCACTGGATAAGAGCGTCTGCTAAATGACTAAATTTGTTTTCTTTTTAATGTAAATATAGTGTATCTACACGTATCTCTCTACAGAATGTAGAATATATGTTTGGAATAGTTGGTGTTCCAGTCATTGAAGTAGCTATGGCAGCTCAAGCCTCAGGAATCAAGTATGTGGGAATGCGCAATGAACAAGCCGTAAGCCATCTTTTTATTTTTTATGAATTCAGAATCTTCTCATGACATTTTTGATGTGATTTGGTTGTGGAGACACCAGTAATACTGATATGTTGTTGTAATGCGTCATCCAACAGGCTTGCTATGCTGCGTCTGCTGTTGGTTACCTCACTGGACGGTAGGAGGATTCTCATTAGGAGAGAGCTTTAGAGATACTGTCTCTCCTCTCTGAAATCCCAGACCTATGTTAAAACATTGTTAATGTGGGAAGCGACCCGTCTGCCCAGGGAGACTACTCTCT
>NW_025533536.1:350000-427500 GCF_020615455.1 Coregonus clupeaformis | reverse complement strand
AGTTAGGATTAGAGATAGTGTTAGAGTTAAGATTAGAGACAGGGTTAGAGTTAGGATTAGAGACAGGGTTAGAGTTAGGATTAGAGATAGTGTTAGAGTTAAGATTAGAGTTAGGGTTAGAGTTAGGATTAGAGACAGGGTTAGAGTTAGGATTAGAGATAGGATTAGAGTTAGGATTAGAGACAGGGTTAGAGTTAGGATTAGAGACAGGGTTAGAGTTAGGATTAGAGATAGTGTTAGAGTTAGGGTTAGAGTTAGGATTAGAGACAGGGTTAGAGTTAGGATTAGAGACAGGGTTAGAGTTAGGATTAGAGATAGTGTTAGAGTTAAGATTAGAGACAGGGTTAGAGTTAGGATTAGTGACAGGGTTAAAATTAGGATTAGAGATAGGGTTAGAGTTAGGATTAGAGACAGGGTTAGAGTTAGGATTAGAGATAGGGTTAGAGTTAGGATTAGAGATAGGATTAGAGTTAGGATTAGAGACAGGGTTAGAGTTAGGATTAGAGATATGGTTAGAGTTAGGATTAGAGATAGGGTTAGAGTTTTACATTTACATTTACGTCATTTAGCAGACGCTCTTATCCAGAGCGACTTACAAATTGGTGCATTCACCCTATAGCCAGTGGGATAACCACTTTACAATTATTATATTTTTTTTTTGGGGGGGGGGTAGAAGGATTACTTTATCCTATCCCAGGTATTCCTTAAAGAGGTGGGGTTTCAAATGTCTCCGGAAGGTGGTGAGTGACTTCGCTGTCCTGGCGTCGTGAGGGAGCTTGTTCCACCATTGGGGTGCCAGAGCAGCGAACAGTTTTGACTGGGCTGAGCGGGAACTATGCTTCCGCAGAGGAAGGGGAGCCAGCAGGCCAGAGGTGGATGAACGCAATGCCCTCGTTTGGGTGTAGGGACTGATCAGAGCCTGAAGGTACGGAGGTGCCGTTCCCCTCACTGCTCCATAGGCAAGCACCATGGTCTTGTAACGGATGCGAGCTTCAACTGGAAGCCAGTGGAGTGTGCGGAGGAGGGGGGTGACGTGAGAGAACTTGGGAAGGTTGAACACCAGACGGGCTGCGGCATTCTGGATGAGTTGTAGGGGTTTAATGGCACAGGCAGGGAGCCCAGCCAACAGCGAGTTGCAGTAATCCAGACGGGAGATGACAAGTGCCTGGATTAGGACCTGTGCTGCTTCCTGTGTAAGGCAGGGTCGTACTCTCCGAATGTTGTAGAGCATGAACCTGCAGGATCGGGTCACCGCCTTGATGTTAGCGGAGAACGACAGGGTGTTGTCCAGGGTCACGCCAAGGCTCTTCGCACTCTGGGAGGAGGACACAACGGAGTTGTCAACCGTGATGGCGAGATCATGGAACGGGCAGTCCTTCCCCGGGAGGAAGAGCAGCTCCGTCTTGCCAGGGTTCAGCTTGAGGTAGTGATCCGTCATCCATACTGATATGTTCAGCAGTGAGGAGAATGTGGCAAAGAGCTTCCTAGGGTTAGAGGCAGATGCTTGGAATTTAGAGTGGTAGAAAGTGGCCTTAGCAGCAGAAACAGATGAAGAAAATGTAGAGAGGAGGGAGTGAAAAGATGCCAGGTCGGCAGGGAGTTTAGTTTTCTTCCATTTCCGCTCAGCTGCCCGGAGCTCTGTTCTGTGAGCTCGCAATGAGTCATCAAGCCACGGAGCTGGAGGGGAGGACCGAGCCGGCCGGGAGGATAGGGGACACAGGGAGTCAAAGGATGCAGAAAGGGAGGAGAGGAGGGTTGAGGAGGCAGAATCAGGAGATTGGAGGGAGAAGGATTGAGCAGAGGGAAGAGATGATAGGATGGAAGAGGAGAGAGTAGTGGGAGAGAGAGAGCGAAGGTTGCGGCGGCGCGTTACCATCTGTGTAGGGGCAGAGTGAGTAGTGTTGGAGGAGAGCGAGAGAGAAAAGGATACAAAGTAGTGGTCGGAGACATGGAGGGGAGTTGCAGTGAGATTAGTAGAAGAGCAACATCTAGTAAAGATGAAGTCAAGCGTATTGCCTGCCTTGTGAGTAGGGGGGGACGGTGAGAGGGTGAGGTCAAAAGAGGAGAGGAGTGGAAAGAAGGAGGCAGAGAGAAATGAGTCAAATGTAGATGTAGGGAGGTTGAAATCCCCCAAAACTATGAAGGGTGAGCCATCCTCAGGAAAGGAACTTATCAAGGCGTCAAGCTCATTGATGAACTCTCCAAGGGAACCTGGAGGGCGATAGATGACAAGGATATTAAGCTTAAATGGGCTAGTGACTGTGACAGCGTGGAATTCAAATGAGGAGATAGACAGATGGGTTAGGGGAAAAATTGAGAATGACCACTTGGGAGAGATGAGGATTCCTGTGCCACCACCCCTCTGACCAGATGCTCTCGGGGTATGCGAGAACACATGGTCAGACGAGGAGAGAGCAGTAGGAGTAGCAGTGTTTTCAGTGGTAATCCATGTTTTCTTCAGCGCCAGTAAGTCGAGGGACTGGAGGGTAGCATAGGCTGGGATGAAGTCAGCCTTGTTGGCAGCAGAACGGCAGTTCCACAGGCTGCCTGAGACCTGGAACTCCAGGTGTGTGGTGCGTGCAGGGACCACCAGGTTAGAGAGGCAGCAGCCACGCGGTGTGAGGCGTTTGTGTAGCCTGTGCGGAGAGGAGAGAACAGGGATAGGCAGAGGCATAGTTGACAGGCTGTAGCAGATGGCTACAATAATGCAGAGGAGATCGGAATGAAATGAACTAAACATCTGGGAAAGGAGAGAGCAGGGCCTCCCTCACCAAAAAATATAACTCTCCCAACTTCCACCTCAGAAACTATAATTGTTTCACTGAACCACCCGAATAAAACTCTCCCAACTTCCACTTTAGAAATTAGAATTGTTGTAAACTACAGCGGTTCAATGTTTCAAGGAATAGACTCAACTTACTTTATTCAACTAGCTAACTATGACGCCATAGCTAACTAGCATGCTAGCATCCAATAACACACAGTTTAGCACCAATACTTGGTTACAACAAACTACCAATAGTGTGTTAACACACTAAACAGATAATTCGTGTCCGTGTCTAGTTCTTTCATAACGCAGCAATAATTAAACGTTGGCTAGCTAGCACAAAGATATTGTATTTAGCTACTACAGTACAGCTAGCTGGTAGTGTTGGCTAGCTAGCAATGGCTGCTGTGTTGACTTTGTTTGAAAAAGCGGCGTCGCTGCGAACGAATGTAGCTGGCTAAAAGGATATTGTATTTAGTTGCTACCGTTGCTAATAGCTACTCGACAGCTAGTCCAGGAGGTGAGTTAGCTAGCTAGCTCAGTGCTACACCCCGGCACCGCCGAATACAAAAGTAACCTACAATAACTACATACAACAACTACCCACAACAGCCCACGATGCCTACCTATAATACCTAATAATATACAGCCCACGATGCCTACCTATAATACCTAACTACAATCTAAATACATAGTTTAAGCCTTACTCGACAAAGCCCAAGCTATGTATAAGCCAAACTTACCCGACGCCAGCTGTCTGGGTGGCAGACTGCAATCAGTAGCTGTAATTAAGTACAGCAGCTACCAACCACCTAACGTTAATGCCTCGGATAATGAGGTTAGAAAAACAGCTGAATGGTAGGCAGCTAGCTGGCTCAATCACAGGTACTCTTAAGCGTGAAATAACATTGGAAACAACTAACCACAGTTGCTAAAAGTTACCAGTAGCTACCCGCTAGCTAGCTAGCTTTGTTGGTCCAAGTAGTGGGTTAGCTAGCCTCGTGCTTCGCCGGGGTCCGCCGAATACAATACTTACCTACAATAACCTACAATAACCTACAATAACTACCTAAGTAAACTACCTATAATACCTAACTACAATACCTACCTACAATCTAAATACATGGTTTAATCTTTACTCAACACCATATAAGAAGCCAAGCTTACCTCCTGCTAGAGAAAACACAACCTCTCCCGACAACCTCTCCCAGCCTATTCCAGAGTTAGGATTAGAGTTAGAGACAGGGTTAGAGTTAGGATTAGAGAGATGTTCAGAGAGGGTTTTTGTTAAAGATAATTTACTACATGTTACGAGCTAGGCTACATCTAACAATACTATACTAACTACTTCCCCCACTCGGAGAAAGAGTTACTGGGCAGCATAAAAAACCAACACCCTCCAAGATCCAAGATGTTGATCTACAGCCCTTACCTAGAGCTAGGATGCATCCCAAATGGCACCCTATTCCCTATATAGTGTACTTCTTTTGACCAGAACAACTATGGGGAATAGGGTGCCGTTAGGAACACACCCTGATGCTGTTCTTTTATGAAGCCCACCACCATCATCTCTTTTGCTAGAGTCGGCACCTGGGTGTGGTTTTTGACCTTTTGATTCATGGCGTTGGCAAAGTTCTGATCTGGCAGGAGGACAGATCACTCTCTGTTGATTGTTTGGGGCATTCTCTGATAGCTCCCAGCTGATTGGAGCATTCCCTGATCACTCTCTGATGATTGGAGCATTCTCTAATCCCTCCCTGCTGATTGGAGTTCAGTCTGGCTGTCTAGCGTAGCATCAAGTCAGGTGTATTATAACAGGAGGCTATTCTTCACTTGTTGTTGTGTCCAGACAGACAGTCAATCAGTCTGTCAATCAGTCTGTCAATCAGTCAATGAGTTAGACAGTCAGTCAGTCAATCAGTCAGACAGTCAGACAGTCAGTCAGTCAATCAGTCAGTCAGTCAATCACTCAGACAGTCAATCAGTCAGTCAGTCAGACAGACAGTCAGACAGTCAGTCAATCAGTCAGTCAGTCAATCACTCAGACAGTCAATCAGTCAGTCAGTCAGACAGTCAGTCAGTCAGTCAATCAGTCAGTCAATCAGTCAGTCAGTCAATCAGTCAGACAGTCAATCAGTCAGTCAGTCAGACAGACAGTCAGACAGTCTGTCAATCAGTCAGACAGTCAGTCAGATAGTCAGTCAATCAACAGACAGTCAGTCAGACAGTCAGTCAATCAGTCAGACAGTCAATCAGTCAGACAGTCAGTCAGACAATCAGTCAATCAGACAGACAAGACAGTCAGACAGTCAATCAGTCAGACAGTCAGTCAGACAGTCAGTCAGTCAGTCAGTCAGTCAGACAGTCAGACAGTTTGTCAATCAGTCAGACAGTCAGACAGACAGTCAGTCAGACAGTCAGACAGTCAGACAGTTTGTCAATCAGTCAGACAGTCAGACAGACAGTTTGTCAATCAGTCAGACAGTCAGACAGACAGTTTGTCAATCAGTCAGTCAGTCAGTCAGACAGTCAATCAGCCAGACAGTCTGTCAATCAGTCAGCCTGTCAGCCTGTCAGCCTCTCAGTCTGGGAAACTTTAGTTTCAGCCGAACACAGTGAAAACACATGAGTAGTGTCCCAAACAGCACCCTATTCCCTTCATAGTGCACTACTTTAGACCAGGGCCCATAGGGTAGTGCACTACATAGGGAATAGGGTCAATGCTAACTGGTTAGGAGCAGAGCAGAGCAGAGCAGAGCTTGGCAGGACTGTAATGAGACATCTGGGCAGACAGGTTCCAGCAAGGCCCTTTCGGATTAAAGACCTCTTTGTTCCTGGTCATTTTGTTTGACTACACTTGAAAGGAAGGGTACACCCTGAAAGGGAGGGGGGAGAACCAGCCTGAATACAGCCCCTTCACACACTCAATAAGGGGATGGCTCTGGCGTGGGTCCCAAACGACGCCCTATTCCATAAGTAGTGCAATTATTATTATTTTATTTGTTCTCCCCAATTTCGTGATATCCAATTGCTTGTTACGATCTTGTGTCATCGCTGCAACTCCCCAACGAGCTCGGGAGAACCGGAACATGACCCGCCAAGCCGCACTGCTTGATAACACACTGCTCGCTTAACCCGGAAGCCAGCCGCACCAATGTGTAGGAGGAAACACCTTTCGACTGACGACCGAAGTCAGCTTGCAGGCGCCCGGCCCCGCCACAAGGAGTCGCTAGAGCACGAGGAGCCAAGGGAAGCCCCCCCGGCCAAACCCTCCACTAACCCGGATGGCGCTTGGCCAATTGTGCGCCGCCCTATGGGGCTCCCGGTCACGGCCGGCTCGAACCCCAGGCTGTAGTGGCGCCTCAGCACTCCTGTCTTAGACCGCTGCGTCACTAGGGAGGCCATAGTGAATGAGAATGTTGTTCTCGACTTCAGAAGTTTCGCTTGAAATTAATGGCACAAAAGTAACTCACTCACTGGAGGATTGTACCATATAATTACACTATTACTCTATTAAAATAGTCTATTGACGCACCCGTGCATCAATTTAAGTAACATAATAAAAAAAATCCCCATCAAAATCCATCAGTTTAAGCTCGAGATATCTGTTTTTGCATTGGGCTGCCTCTCAATCCACCACATCTGCCTGTGTCGGCTTTCCGCGTCTGTGGTGGAAGGTGGCCGGGCTACAGCGGTGTTTGTCAGAGCAGGAGACATCCCGAAAATCGGTCTTCTCACGAAAACGTCTGAACGGTTTGGCCACAAACTGAATGGAAAGATGAGATTGTCACGAACATGGTGTTTCTCCGTTTTTCTCTACGAACCCCACAAGCATCACGGGACTCGTCTGAAGGTAACCGGTACCGGTTTAAAAAATGAATGGAAGTATGGAGGTGGTTTGGTGCCAACAAAAAAAAGGTGTTAAATAGGTGTCCAAAAAAGTATATTATTTCCTGATCTCCATCTACAGGCACTTTAAAACCTTATTCCTTATGATTTATGTTTGCCACCTATGAATGTGTTATTCAATGCATTTCTATGGGCTATAGTAGTAAAGGCCAAATTAAATATTTTATCATTAAAAAATATATATATATAATTTTGATACCTACAGGGGTCCTGAAATTCAAAATCAAATAGCTAAATGATGGTATGACTATCTTAAAACAATTCCATACGTCAGCTTAATTGAAACATGAACAAAGTGACCTCCCTGCCACAGTTTCAGTAAAAAGGACCGACCATCCATGACATCAAAATTGTAGTTTTAACCACGTTTTTAAGGCTGTACAGCGGTTGTGTACGTTTACTTTGTTTACAAACATTGGAGTAAAAGAAAAAGGGGCTCATTCAATCAGATCGCTTTAGAGCCAACATCCGCATAGTGGTTGTTCTGACGGTGTTGGAGGCGGAACTGCATTAGAGCTGTCAAATCCACAAGTGGCTCCCGGCATCGTACCTAAAGCGGACATTGCCATTGGCTGCACGGAGTCGCATTAACAGAAATCCCATGCAGCCTTGTTTACGCGTTCGAACACTGGAATGTGAGTTTTATTATAAACTTTGGTGATTCGAGCCCTGAATGCTGATAGGCTGAAATTTACCAAGAGAGTTTTCAACTATATTCTTAGTAGCTGTCTATTTACCACCACAAACCGATGCAGGCACTAAGATTGCACTCAATGACCTGTATAAGGCCATAAGTAAACAGGAAAACGCTCATCCAGAGGCAGCGCTCCTAGTGGCCGGAGACTTTAATGCAGGGAAACTTAAATCCGTTCTACCTAATTTCTACCAGCATGTTAAATGTGCAACCATAGGAAAAAAAACTCTAGACCACCTTTACTCCACACACAGAGACGCATACAAAGCTCTCCCTCGCCCTCCATTTGGCAAATCTGACCATAACTCTATCCTCCTGATTCCTGCTTATAATTAAAAGCTAAAGCAGGAAGCACCAGTGACTCGGTTAATAAGGAAGTGGTCAGATGACGCAGATGCTAAGCTACAGGACTGTTTTGCTAGCACAGACTGGAATATGTTCAAAGATTCTTCCAATATCATTGAGGAGTACACCACATCAGTCACTGGCTTCATCAATAAGTGCATCGATGACATCATCCCCACAGTTACCGTACGTACATACCCCAACCAGAAGCCATGGAATACAGGCAACATCCGCACTGAGCTAAAGGGTAGAGCTGCCGCTTTCAAGGAGCGGGACTCTAACCCGGACGCTTATAAGAAATCCCGCTATGCCCTCCGACGAACCATCAAACAGGCAAAGACTCAATACAGGCCTAAGATTGAATCGTACTACACCGTCTCTGACGCTCGTCGGATGTGGCAGGGCTTGAAAACTATTACAGACTACAAAGGGAAGCACAGCCGCGAGCTGCCCAGTGACACAAGCCTACCAGACGAGCTAAATCACTTCTATGCTCGCTTCGAGGCAAGCAACACTGAAGCATGCATGAGAGCATCAGCTGTTCCGGATGACTATGTGATCACGCTCTCCGTGGCCGATGTGAGTAAGACTTTTAAGCAGGTCAACATTCACAAGGCCGCAGGGCCAGACGGATTACCAGGACGTGTACTCCGAGCATGTGCTGACCAGCTGGCAAGTGTCTTCACTGACATTTTCAACATGTCCCTGACTGAGTCTGTAATGCCAACATGTTTCAATCAGACCACAATAGTCCCTGTGCCCAAGAACACTAAGATAACCTGCCTAAATGACTACCGACCCGTAGAACTCACGTCTGTAGCCATGAAGTGCTTTGAAAGGCTGGTCATGGCTCACATCAACACCATTTTCCCAGAAACCCTAGACCCACTCCAATTTGCATACCGCCCCAACAGATCCACAGATGATGCAATCTCTATTGCGCTCCACAGTGCCCTTTTCCCACCTGGACAAAAGGAACACCTATGTGAGAATGCTATTCATTGACTACAGCTCAGCGTTCAACACCATAGTGCCCTCAAAGCTCATCACTAAGCTAAGGACCCTAGGACTAAACACCTCCCTCTGCAACTGGAGCCTGGACTTCCTGACAGGCCACCCCCTGGTGGTAAGGGTAGGTAACAACACATCAGCCACACTGATCCTCAACACGGGGGCTCCTCAGGGGTGCGTGCTCAGTCCCCTCCTGTACTCCCTGCATGACCAGGCACGACTCCAACACCATCATTAAGTTTGCAGACGACACAACAGTGGTAGCCTTGATCACCGACAATGATGAGACAGCCTATAGGGAGGAGGTCAGAGACCTGGCCGTGTGGTGCCAGGATAACATCCTCTCCCTCAACGTGATCAAGACAAAGGAGATGATTGTGGACTACAGGAAAAAAAGAGGACTAAGCACGCCCCCATTCTCATCCACGGGGCTGTAGTGGAACAAGTTCCTTGGTGTCCACATCACCAACAAACTATCATGGTCCAAACACACCAAGACAGTTGTGAAGAGGGCACGACAAAGCCTATTCCCCCTCAGGAGACTGAAAAGATTTGGCATGGGTCCTCAGATCCTCAAAAAGTTCTACAGCTGCACCATCGAGAGCATCCTGACTGGTTGCATCACCGCCTGGTATGGCAACTGCTCGGCCTCCGACCTCAAGGCACTACAGAGGGTAGTGCGTACGGCCCAGTACATCACTGGGGCCAAGCTTCCTGCCATCCAGGACCTCTATACCAGGTGGTGTCAGAGGAAGGCCCTAAAAATAGTAAAAGACTCTAGCCACCCTAGTCATAGACTGTTCTCTCTGCTACAGCACGGCAAGCGGTGCCGGAGCGCCAAGTCTAGGTCCAAAAGGCTTCTCAACAGCTTCTACCCCCAAGCCATAAGACTCCTGAACAGCTAATCATGGCTACCCGGACTATTTGCACCCCCACCCCACCCCCACCCCCTCTTTTACGCTGCTGCTACTCTGTTTATTATCTATGCATAGTCACTTTAACTCTACCCACATGTACATATTACCTCAATTACCTCGACTAACCAGTGCCCCCGCACATTGACTCTGTACCGGTACTCCCTGTATATAGCCTCACTACTGTTATTTTACTGCTGCTCTTTAATAATTTGTTATTTACATTTTTTAGTTAACTATTTTTTACTTGTAAGTAAGCATTTCACTGTAAGGTCAACACCTGTTGTATTCGGCGCATGTGGCAAATAAAATTTGATTTGATTTGCACAAGAGCAGCCCTTAGCCATGGTATATTGGCCATATACCACACCCCCTCGGGCCTTATTACTTAAATCTACACCTCCATTATGATGATAGAAATCCTCTTTATTTTGTTTCATGATTTTTCTATTTGATTATTTCTATATAGCCTACACTTCCTCCTTCTGAACTTCTAACACAAGTGGGGTGGGTGTGGCTTCATGACACTGATCAAGAGCAGCTGCTCACCGATTTGACAGCTCCACCTCCGACACCACCAAAATATCTGCTATGCGGGGCTGCGCTCAGTACGTTTTTACTTTGAATGTTGAATGGAAACGGTGCTGTACTGAACGACTAGTTGAAAAACGGGGAGGGAGTTGAAAAAACGGGGAGGGGTTGGGGAACGGGGAGGGTTTGGGGAACGGGGAGGGGTTGGGGAACGGGGAGGGGGTTGGGGAACGGGGGAGGGGTTGGGGAACGGGGGAGGGGTTGGGAACGGGGGGAGGGGTTGGGGAACGCTGTCACCATGGCCACTGCCCTTTAAATACGCCACTCATTGCTTCAAGCCACACCCCACCAAACGGGAGCAAACATACATCAAAGTCTGTTCAAGAACGTTTTGGGGAAACGTGTCGTTCAGTACAAACCATTCCACAACGTAGCAAACATTCAAGCTGACTGAATGCACCTCAGGCCCGTCGCCCATTAATGCTTGATCTGATTGAATCTAGGCCAAGCTTATATTTTGGGTTCTGATGGAGTATGACAGTTGAACTGAGCTCATGAGGCATTTATACGTTATATTCTTCAAGAATCAATGGGTACACATCATTAATTCATAAGTTCAAAAATGGATGTAGCAACTAAGGATTGCCCCTTTAACAGACCTTCATACAGCAGAACTTTGTCGCCATTTGAATGGGATCCATTAACCTGCCTCCCGAAAATGTATTCTGTCCACTGCTCTGCGAATGTCCTGAAAAATCATTCCCTTTTTTAGTTGTGGTCCCCCTAATTCCATTGCTACTGCAACATGTTAACACCATCTTTTCACATGTGAGGAAAATAACATAAGTTCAACCCCACATGTGAATCTGCAATTCCACATGTGATCGTGAGATTTTCACAGTTGGAGTTTTTGTGAATCTGCAAATTTGATTTTCACTTTCACATGCGGAGGTTTTTTAACATGTGAATGTTTTCTTACATGCGAATCTGCAAATTAGATTTTCACATGTGATTGATTGAGCCCAATCTTGCCCTCATACCATCATGGCCACCTAATCATCCCCAGCTTCCAATTGGCTCATTCATTCCCCTTCCTCTCCCCTGTAACTATTTCCCAGGTCGTTGCTGTAAATGAGAATGTGTTCTCAGTCAACTTACCTGATAAAATAAGGGTTAAATATATATTAATAAATGTTAACATGTTAATGTACAATTCAAATTTTCACGTTCTTTTTTAAAAACGTGCAATTCCACATGTGAAAGTGAGTTTTCTCGTGGAGTTTTCTTACATGTGAAACTGCATATCTGATGTTCACATGTGAATGTTTTTAACATGTGAAACCGCAAATTTCACATGTGAAACTGCAATTCACATGTGAAGTGAAAACATGTTATTCTCCTCACGTGTGAAAATGGGGTGTTAACATGTGAACTCTAAATGTAACACATGTGAAAATATGGTTTTAACGTATGAAATTTAAGCTCAACATGTGAAAACAGCTATTTCACATATAAGGGAGAGGTTGCTGTGAGAAACGCAAATGTAGTTAAGTTCAGGCACAAATACATTGTTTCTTACCATAACAAATACAATGAACTCCAAAAGTATCGGGACAGTGACACATTTGTTGTTGTTTTGGCTCTGTACTCCAGCACTTTGGATTGGAAATGACTATGACTATGAGGTTAAAGTGCAGACTGTCAGCTTTAATTGAGGGTATTTTCATCCATATCGGGTGAACCGTTTAGAAATTAAAGCGCTTTTTGTACATAGCCCCCCCCCCCCATTTTAGGGGACCAAAAGTTCAAAAGTTTAGTATTTGGTCCCATATTCCTATAGCACGCAATGACTACATCAAGCTTGTGACTCTACAAACTTGTTGGATGCATTTGCTGTTTGTTTTAGTTGTGTTTCAGATTATTTTGTGCCCAATAGAAATGAAAGGTAAATAATGTATTGTGTCATTTTGGAGTCACTTTTATTGTAAATAAGGATAGAATATGTTTCTAAACACTTCTACATTAATGTGGATGCTACCATGGTTACGGATAGTCCTGAATGAATCGTGAATAATGATGAGTGAGAAAGTTACAGATACATAAATAACATACCCCCACAAAAATGCCAACCCCCCTTGTTAATGTAATGGTGAGAGGCATGTCTTGGGCTCAATGTAAGAAGTTCCATCAGTCTTTGCCATGCAAACCATTTCATTGTGTGAACAAAAAAGGACAACGTTGCATTAGCTCATCTGGGAGGAGACTAAAGATAAGAGTAGAGTCTTCAGGAAGTCAAAGGCAGTAAATCCACCAGGAGATAACATAGAGACTGGACAAAGCCCTCCATTCATAATGCACCACACACACACACACACACACACACACACACACACACACACACACACACACAGACACACACACGCACACACACACACACAGACAGACACAAAGACACACACACACACACACACCCACCAAGCACGGACACACACATGCACAGTCACACACACAGACACACAAACACACACAGAGACAGAGAGAGCGGCAGGGAGAGATATAGAGAGTGAGGAGAGAGAGAGAGAGAGAGAGAGCGGGAGAGAGAGAATGAGGGAGAGAAGGAGAGAGAGAAGGAGGGAGAGAAGGAGAGAGAGAAGGAGAGAGAGAAGGAGAGAGAGAAGGAGAGAGAGAAGGAGGGAGAGAAGGAGGGAGAGAAGGAGAGAGAGAAGGAGGGAGAGAAGGAGGGAGAGAAGGAGAGAGAGAAGGAGGGAGAGAAGGAGGGAGAGAAGGAGAGAGAGAAGGAGGGAGAGAAGGAGAGACAGAAGGAGAGAGAGAAGTGAAGTGTCCACTGTCAAACTGGTCCCCCAGGGCCGATAGCACCACTGCACTGCGACAACACAGGAGTGTCAGACGTTGCCTCAAATGGCACCCTATCCCCTTTATAGTGCACTACTTTTGACCAGGGACCATAGTGCAGTATATAGGGAATGGGGTGCCATTTGGGATGCAGTCACAGGCAAACAGACAGGTCACTCCATTGAAGAATTCAAAGAGGGTGTACATTTCCAAAGAGAATGAATGACTGTAAAAAAAGAGAAAATGTACTGCTCACAGCACAATTCATGCTTACACAGTAACATCTGTTTACGGTGTATTTACACTACCAGTCAAACGTTTGGACACACCTACTCGTTCAAGGGTTTTTCTTTATTTTTTGACTATTTTCCTCATTGTAGAATAATTGTGAAGACATCAAAACTATCAAATAAAGCATTTGGAATCATGTAGTAACCAAAAAAGTGATAAACAAATCAAAATATATTTTATATTTGAGATTCTTCAAATAGCCACCCTTTGCCTTGATGACAGGTTTGTGGGGAGTGTTGGGAAACTATGAATTGAAATGTGTAAGATCAACTACGTAATCTGTATGAGTGTGTGTGTTTTTTAATCAAGTTTTCAGTGTGTGCGTGTGTGTGTGTGTGTGTGTGTTAACCGAGTGATCTGTGTGTGTGTGTTTTAGAGAGCATGGAGGCCAGGGCTGTTGGATCTGGTTCTTGTGAAGAAAATAAACACACTTATCTGAGGGGTATACTGCAAAGCAGGATCATTCAGTTAGTCAGCTAACTTGCCTAAATATTCTGAAATGACTTGTTTATTTTTTGGAAAGATAAGCTTGAAATGGGCATGGTCTAATTGACTCAAAACCCCCAAAAACATACAGTTTCTAAGTTTAGCTTTCTTAATGAACCAGAAAATCGATAGTGTATATATATTTATTTAATCAAGGTTTGCTGGCTAACTCATTTATCCTGCTTTGTAGTATACACCACTGTTCTTTACCTCAAACTGGAGATGTCTTAAGTCACGCGCCTCTGTACACACACACACACACATACACACACACACACACACACAACACTCGCAGTGCAAAAACACTGTCTTACAGAGAGAGGGAGAGAGAGAGAGGGAGAGAGAGGGAGTTAGGGAGAGAGAGAGGGAGTTAGGGAGAGAGAGAGTGGGAGAGAGAGAGAGGGAGTTAGGGAGAGAGAGAGGGAGAGAGAGAGAGGGAGAGAGAGAGAGGGAGAGGGAGAGGGAGGGAGAGAGAGAGGGAGTTAGGGAGAGAGAGAGTGGGAGAGAGAGAGAGAGAGAGAGAGAGGGAGTTAGGGAGAGAGAGAGAGAGAGAGAGAGAGAGAGAGAGAGAGAGAGAGGGAGGGAGAGAGAGAGGGAGTTAGGGAGAGAGAGAGTGGGAGAGAGAGAGAGAGAGAGTATTATAGCGATGACTGATTATCTTTGACAAGGGCAGCAGAAGGTCCCTGGTCAGGAGCCTGTCAGGCGTAAAGTACACAACCTTTCATGTGTCTTTCCTACATGCCTTCCCTTCTCCTCCCTCCTCCTCCTCCTCCTCCTCCTCTCTTCCTCCTCTCCTTCTTCTCCTCCTCTAAACCCTCAGCAGGAGAAGGCATGTGGATCCCAAATGGCACCCTATTCCCTATAGTGCACTACTGTTGACCAGGGCGCCAGTCATATAAGGAATATGGCACACCCCTTCTCCTTACCTAAACCCCTCAACAGTCACCGTTCAGCACTGTAGGAAATCCTTCTCAAACACTCCATGTTGTTCCACACCACATGAATAACATGGTCCTTTCATATCCGCTCACTGTGTATTTGTCATGGAACTACATAAGTAGCAATTCACAAATTCCTCCCCTTTTCACACAATAGAAAAACACACACCATCCATCCGCTCTCTGTTTAGTACAAGCCTCTGAGGAGAGGAGGGAGGAGGAGGAGAGGAGGAGGAGATAAGGGAGGAGAGGAGGGAGGAGGAGGGAGGAGAGGAGGGAGGAGAGGAGGGAGGAGAGGGAGAGGAGGGAGGAGAGGGAGGAGAGGAGGAAGAGAGGAGAGGAGGGAGGAGGAGGGAGGAGAGGAGGTAGGAGGAGGAAGAGAGGAGAGGAGGGAGGAGGAGGGAGGAGGAGGAGATAAGGGAGGAGAGGAGGGAGGAGGAGGAAGAGAGGAGGGAGGAGGAGGAAGAGAGGAGAGGAGGGAGGAGGAGGGAGGAGAGGAGGTAGGAGGAGGAAGAGAGGAGAGGAGGGAGGAGGAGGGAGGAGAGGAGGGAAGAGGAGGGAGGAGAAGAGGGAGGAGGAGGAAGAGAGGAGGGAGGAAGGAGGGAGGAGGAGGAAGAGAGGAGGGAGGAGGTGGGAGGAGGAGGAAGAGAGGAGGGAGGAGAGGAGGGAGGAGGAGGAAGAGAGGAGCTAGGACTAGTGTTCAGGGTTAGGGTTAGGACTCTGGTTAGGGTTAGGACTCGGGTTAGGGTTACTACTGTGTGTACATGCGTTCTACACTGTACTGTAGCATGTACTAAGGGTTAGGGTTAGGTCCCCTAGAGAGGGGAGGGAGGGAGAGAGAGAGAGCGAAAGATAGGGGAGCGAGGGAGAGAGGGAGAGAGGGAGAGAGAGAGAGGGGGAGAGAGGGAGGAGAGAGAGAGAGGGGGGAGAGAGGGAGAGAGAGAGAGGAGAGAGAGGGAGAGAGAGCGAGAGATAGGGGAGCGAGGGAGAGAGGGAGAGAGGGAGAGAGAGAGAGAGGGGAGCGAGGGAGAGAGAGGGGGGAGAGAGGGAGAGAGAGAGAGAGGAGAGAGAGGGAGAGAGAGCGAGAGATAGGGGAGCGAGGGAGAGAGGGAGAGAGGGAGAGAGAGAGAGAGAGGGGAGCGAGGGAGAGAGAGAGAGAGAGGGAGACAGAGAGAGAGAGAGGGGAGCGAGGGAGAGGGAGAGAGAGAGGGCAGAAAGGGACGAGAGAGAGGGGGAGAGAGGGAGAGAGGGAGAGAGAGAGAGGGGAGAGGGAGAGAGAGAGAGGGAGAGAGGGAGAGAGAGAGGGGGGAGGGAGATGGGGAGAGGGAGAGAAAGAGGGGGGAGTGAGATGGGGGAGAGGGACAGAGAGAGAGAGAGAGAGAGAGAGAGAGAGGGGAGAGAGGGAGAGAGAGAGAGAGAGAGAGCGAGAGAGAGCGCGAGAGAGAGAGAGAGAGAGAGAGGGGGGAAACACATAGCAGCTTTCACACTGATATAAACTAGAGAAACAAAGAGAGAGAATGTAAGACAGAGAGAAGAGACAAAAAAGAGGGCTGGGCGTGGGCGAACAAGAAAGTGAGCAAAAGAGAGAGAGAGAGAGAAATAGAAAGAGAGAAAGAGAGAGATAGGGAGGGAGGAATGGAGCGAGAGGGAGGGAGGTTCGGAGAGAGGGAGGAACTCAGTGTTCTGAAGTGAGTCTTTGAGCGGCCGGGGCAGAAACAGACACCAGACAGACAATCCCTATGCCGGAGCTGTGAGGGACTGATCTGTGTGTGAGCTGTGTGTTTGGAGCAGTCAGAGCCAACTGTGAGCTGTGTGTGTATGTAACTGTGAGCTGTGTGTGTATGTAACTGTGAGCTGTGTGTGTATGTAACTGTGAGCTGTGTGTGTATGTAACTGTGAGCTGTGTGTGTGTGTAACTGTGAGCTGTGTGTGTGTGTAACTGTGAGCTGTGTGTGTGTGTAACTGTGAGCTGTGTGTGTGTGTAACTGTGAGCTGTGTGTGTCTGTAACTGTGAGCTGTGTGTGTGTGTAACTGTGAGCTGTGTGTATGTAACTGTGAGCTGTGTGTGTGTGTAACTGTGAGCTGTGTGTGTATGTAACTTCGGCTCAACCTGCTGCTTGTAAACAGAAGCGCTGTGTGGACGCAGTAATTTCAGGTCACAATTTTCAGTCAGGACTGTAATGAACTGAGCTTGGCTGAACTGAACAGGACTGGGCTTGGTTCGTGCTGGGGCTGGAGTGGGCTTGGCTGAACTGAACAGGACTGGGCTTGGTTTGTGCTGGGGCTGGAGTGGGCTTGGCTGAACTGAACAGGACTGGGCTTGGTTCGTGCTGGGGCTGGAGTGGGCTTGGCTGAACTGAACAGGACTGGGCTTGGTTCGTGCTGGGGCTGGAGTGGGCTTGGCTGAACTGAACAGGACTGGGCTTGGTTCGTGCTGGGGCTGGAGTGGGCTTGGCTGAACTGAACAGGACTGGGCTTGGTTCGTGCTGGGGCTGGAGTGGGCTTGGCTGAACTGAACAGGACTGGGCTTGGTTCGGGCTGGGACTGGGTTTCGCTGGTCTGGTGAGGTCTGGGAGCTTGTGTGTCTGGTGAGGTCTGGGAGCCTCCATGACAGCGTGGGAGAGCTGCGATCTGTGAGGATACACACACTGAAGAGACAAGGACACACACACACACACACCGAGGAGACGACACACACACATCCTCATTTTGTCGAGACTATTTAGACCCCCCCCCCCCCGTATTTTTGTCCTGACGATGGCATCATCTGTGGCTTATGTGTTGTTGCTGGTGGCTGCCTTCGTGCTGGGATTGTACCACGTCTTGGTGGAAGGGGGGTGTGCTGGGAGGTGCTGCCGGGGTTCAGACATCACCTGTGTAACGGCAGACTGGGGGATGGACCGGGTATACAGAACCTGCTACTGCGACGAGGGCTGCCTCAGGACCAAGGACTGTTGCTATGACTACCCCACCGAGTGCTCAGGTAAGGGAGGATGGGTGGAGTCACGACAGTAGTAATTGTTGTCACTATGTCTGTGTCCCAAATGGCACCCTATTCCCTATGTAACCCCATGTAAGTTTTAGGACCCCTTTAGGTATATATATTAAAAAAAAAGAAATACAAATATTTAATTTGGCCTTTCCAACTATAGCCCAGAGAAACGCATTGAATAACACATTCATAAATGGCAAAAAATAAATCATAAGAAACAACGTTTTGAAGTGTCTGTCCTATATCTAGGAGATATAAGAAAGATCAGGAAATGATGTATATGTACACTACCAGTCAAAAGTCAGACTCATCCCAAACCATCTCAATTGGGTTGAGGTCGGGGGATTGTGGAGGCCAGGTCATCTGATGCAGCACTCCATCACTCTCCTTCTTGGTAAAATAGCCCTTACACAGCCTGGAGGTGTGCTGGGTCATTAACCAGTTGAAAAACAAATGATAGTCCCACTAAGCCCAAACCAGACAGGATGGAGTATCGCTGCAGAATGCTGGGGTAGCCATGCTGGTTAAGTGTGCCTTGAATTCTAAATAAATCACAGACGGTGTCACCAGCAAAGCACCCCCACACCGTAACACCTCCTCCTCCATGCTTTACGGTGGGGAAATACACATTCGGAGATCATCTGTTCACCCACACCGCGTCTCACAAAGCCACGGTGGTTGGAACCAAAAATCCAGACCAAAGAACACATTTCCACCGGTCTAATGTCCATTGCTCGTGTTTCTTGGCCCAAGCAAGTCACTTCTTCTTATTGGTGTATACAGTCTCCTCTGAACAGTTGATGTTGAAATGTGTCTGTTACTTGAACTCTGTGAAGCATTTATTTGGGCTGCAATTTCTGAGGCTGGTAACTCTAATGAACTTACCCTCTACAGCAGAGGTAACTCAGGGTCTTCCATTCCTGTGGCGGTCCTCATGAGAGCCAGGTTCATCATAGCGCTTGATGGTTTTTGCAACTGCACTTGAAGAAACTTTCAAAGTTCTTGAAATGTTCTGTATTGACTGACCTTCATGTCTTAAAGTAATGATGGACTGTTGTTTCTTTTTGCTTATTTGAGCTGTTCTTGCGATAATATGGACTTGTAACTGTGAGCTGGTCTTTTACCAAATAGGGCTATCTTCTGTATACCCCCCTACCTTGTCAGAACACAACTGATTGGCTCAAACGCATTAAGAAGGAAAAAAGTCCACTAATGAACTTTTAAGAAGGCACACCTGTTAATTGAAATGCATTCCATGTGACTACCTCATGAAGCTGGTTGAGAGAATGCCAAGTGTGCAAAGCTGTCATCAAGGCAAAGGGTGGTGATTTAAAGAATCTCAAATATAAAATATATGATTCCATATGTGTTATTTCATAGTTTTGATGTCTTCACTATTATTCTACAATGTAAAAAATAGTTTAAAAAAACTTAAAAAATATTGAATGAGTAGGTGTGTCCAAACTTTTGACTGGTAGTCTATATATATATATATATATATACAGTATATACATATTTTATTTTTTAAAACATATTTAAGCCCTTTTTTTGTGTTGGCACAAAACTACCTCCATACTTCCATTCATTTTTTAAACCGGTACCAGTTACCTTCAGACGAGTAGATCAAACCGTTTGGACGATACAGACGTTTTTCTCTAATTCCACTAACTGTTTACTCTTTACCTCTGTCCTCTAACCTAGATAAAGAAAGAGTTAATCTACTGTACTTGCTCACAGCTGGCCAGATAGTGGTTACATCCCAAAATGGCACCATATTCCCTATATAGTGCACTACTTTTGACCATATCCCTATGGGCCCTGGTCAAAAGTAGTGCACTAAATAGGGTGCCATTTGGGACACAGTCATTATGCATTTAAAAGCAGCAAGTCCTGTAGGAGTCGAGTCAGACAAGCCGAGTGTACCTAATACCTGACACACACACACACACACACACACACACACACACACACACACACACACACACACACACACACACACACACACACACACACACACACACACAGCCAACATCAAAGAGCCAGCACTCAGAGAGCGTGAGGACAGCATTGAAAAGAGAATGGATTAAATGGGTCAATGACTGGATTCAGCCTTAGTTACATTTAGACCACTCAACGCTGTACAGAACACTAATACTTCAAATCCAAGGTACGTCCCAAGTGGCACTCTGGTCTAAAGTAATGCACTATATAGGGAATAGGGTACCATTCTCTGGTCTAAAGTAGTGCACTATATAGGGAATAGGGTACCATTCTCTGGTCTAAAGTAGTGCACTATATAGGAATAGGGTACCATTCTCTGGTCTAAAGTAGTGCACTATATAGGGAATAGGTACCATTCTCTGGCAAGTCTTGGTCTAAAGTAGTGCACTATATAGGGAATAGGGTGCCATTCTCTGGTCTAAAGTAGTGCACTATATAGGGAATAGGGTGCCATTCTCTGGTCTAAAGTAGTGCACTATATAGGGAATAGGGTACCATTCTCTGGTCTAAAGTAGTGCACTATATAGGGAATAGGGTGCCATTCTCTGGTCTAAAGTAGTGCACTATAGGGAATAGGGTGCCATTCTCTGGTCTAAAGTAGTGCACTATATAGGGAATAGGGTGCCATTCTCTGGTCTAAAGTAGTGCACTATATAGGGAATAGGGTGCCATTCTCTGGTCTAAAGTAGTGCACTATATAGGGAATAGGGTGTCATTTGGGATGCATCCCCAAATCATTCTCTCATTGATTGAGTGTCATCTCCAGAATATTGAGCAGCTGGCTGAGCTGACTTTACACACCCCTGCCTTACATTCTTCAGTCTTACTGGGATAGTTTAGTAAGCTGCAGAACCCTGGTCGTCAAACTGGGATAGTTTAGTAAGCTGCAGACCCCCGGTCGTCAAACAGGGATCGTTTAGTAAGCTGCAGACCCCTGGTCGTCAAACTGGGATAGTTTAGTAAGCTGCAGACCCCCGGTCGCCAAACTGGGATAGTTTAGTAAGCTGCAGACCCCTGGTCGTCAAACAGGGATAGTTTAGTAAGCTGCAGACCCCCGGTCGTCAAACTGGGATAGTTTAGTAAGCTGCAGACCCCCGGTCGTCAAACTGGGATAGTTTAGTAAGCTGCAGACCCCTGGTCGTCAAACTGGGATAGTTTAGTAAGCTGCAGACCCCTGGTCGTCAAACTGGGATAGTTTAGTAAGCTGCAGACCCCTGGTCGTCAAACAGGGATAGTTTAGTAAGCTGCAGACCCCTGGTCGTCAAACTGGGATAGTTTAGTAAGCTGCAGACCCCCGGTCGTCAAACTGGGATAGTTTAGTAAGCTGCAGACCCCTGGTCGTCAAACAGGGATAGTTTAGTAAGCTGCAGACCCCCGGTCGTCAAACTGGGATAGTTTAGTAAGCTGCAGACCCCTGGTCATCAAACTTGGATAGTTTAGTAAGCTGCAGACCCCCGGTCATCAAACAGGGATAGTTTAGTAAGCTGCAGACCCCCGGTCGCCAAACTGGGATAGTTTAGTAAGCTGCAGACCCCTGGTCGTCAAACAGGGATAGTTTAGTAAGATGCAGACCCCCGGTCATCAAACAGGGATAGTTTAGTAAGCTGCAGACCCCTGGTCGTCAAACTGGGATAGTTTAGTAAGCTGCAGACCCCTGGTCATCAAACAGGGATAGTTTAGTAAGCTGCAGACCCCTGGTCGTCAAACTGGGATAGTTTAGTAAGCTGCAGACCCCTGGTCGTCAAACAGGGATAGTTTAGTAAGCTGCAGACCCCCGGTCGCCAAACAGGGATAGTTTAGTAAGTTGCAGACCCCTAGCGTCAAACAAACAACGCCTATGTTTTCACCTCAGGGGTTTTCAACCACAGGGTAGCAGGGTTTTGTTCCAACCTACCACTAACAAACCTGATTCAGCGAATCAAAGCCTAGGTGATTTGTTGATGAGTTGAACCAGGTAGGTGTGTTAGTGCTGGGCTGGAACACAAGCCTGCACACCAGTGGCGGTCAGTGCCATTTAAGATGAGGGAGGACACATTTTTTGTCATGAGCATGGCCTTATTTCTATTACAGCATATTGGATGACTCTCATTCATATTCCATTCACCCAGTTCAATGTAACAGCGATAGGTTTAGGCTACTACATGATACTGTGATGAGGTGGTGTTGAAGGAGTCAGGCGCAGGAGGGTAAATCACAGAATAACAGGCTTTAATCCGCAAAATACAGGTTTACGCAGAAATGCGTCAAACACACTCCAGGGCTCAAAACAGGCACACTGGAAAATACAAGGCACACGGGAAATACTCCCGGTCGATACAAAATACACGAGCTCCACCGAGCTTCACTAACCTCCACAATAAACAATCACCCACACAGACAAGGAAGCAGAGGAAACACTTACACAATGACTAATGAGGGAATAAGGACCAGGTGTGTGTGATTGAAGACAAGACAAATGGAGTGATGATAAATGGATCGGCAGTAGCTAGTAAGCCGGTGACGCCGAACGCCGAAACCTGCCCAAACAAGGAGGGGAGGCAGCCTCGGCGGAAGTCGTGAAAGAAACTCAAATTTTCCCTATCATTAGTCCAACAAACGAGAGTTTCTATTGGACAAATTCAGGTATGTTTATTCCCGTTTTGTTCCGTTTGCTTCCGTTTAAGAAAGGTTTTTCAACAGAATCGATGGAATGAATACACCCCTGATCACGCGTAAACACAGTTCACTTTCATAGCAGCCACGTCATATTCCTTCTTACATCTATGCGCTCTCCTCCTCTCACCTTTTCCCATCGCTTGTGGACTTCAATGCACAACACATCAGCTATATGTGACCAGGCGAAAAAACCTTTCCAAGACAAACCGCTACACACAGCCTACATAATTGTCACCATATTAGCTAAAGTAACGTCATAGTCAGCATAGCTAATAGAACTAAAGCGTTAGTAAACCCGCTACAATCATGCAGTAACATTACAGTGTAAACATAAACACCGGCAGGCCCCGGTGGCAATAAATTAGTAAAGCTTACCTTGACTTGGAAGAGTTCCAGTGTTGTGTTGGATAGTCATAGCCAGCTAGCTAACATAGCATCCCTCTGTTTCAGCAGGGTGTTTCAGTAGGCTAAACTAGCTAGCTCCATTTGCTAACTAAGTAAGTGAAACTGAAAGTGAAAAAAAATGAGGAAATCTCTCTCTCTCTCTTGCTTCTCCTTCATTTTGGAAGAAATTAACTTGTTCAAAACTGTTCAACAACTCTCTTTCACCACTACTCACCACATTTTATGCACCGCAGTGCTAGCTAGCTGTAGCTTATTCTTTCAGCACTAGATGTATTCTCTGATCCATTGATTGGGTGGACAACGTGTCAGTTGATGCTGCAAGAGTTCTGATACCATAGGTTGGAGGACGTCCTCCGTAAGTTGTCATAATTACCGTGTAAGTCTATGGAAGGGGGTGAGAACCATGAGCCTCCTAGGTTTTGTATTGAAGTCAATGTGCCCAGAGGAGGACGGAAGCTAGCTGTCCTCCGGCTACACCATGGTGCTACCCTACAGAATGCTGTTGAGGCTACTATAGCGTGTTTTAATCAATTATTTGGTGACGTGATTATATTTAGTATAGTTTTATCTAAAAAGGATAACTTTTTTAATGTTTTACAATTGTTATGTTTATGAAATTCACTGAGGAAGATGGTCCTCCCCTTCCTCTGAGGAGGAGCCTCCACTTGTGATGCGTGATTTGAAGGAGTCAGGCACAGGAGGGTAAATCACAGTATGCAGAGTTAATCCAGCGTAACCAGTCCAGTGCGCAAAACAGGCGCACTGGAACAAACATGCTCACAGGGAAAATACCCCGGCAATACAACATACTGAGCTCAACCAAGCTGCTACTCCTCACAATGAACAATCACCCACAAGGACAAGGGGGGGCAGAGGGAACACTTAAACACGTACTAATGAGGGGGATATGAACCAGGTGTGTGTAATTGACAAGACAAGACACATGGAAATGATGAGATGAGGAGGAAGTCGTGACACCACTGCCGCACACCCAGCCATTCCGCAGAACCAGGAGTGAAGAACAGAACACTGCATGAGCGACAACTCACAACGCAGTTTGTTCCTTCCCAAATGGCACTCCCTACTTTGACCTGAGCCCTATATGGGCCCTGGTCAAAAGTAGTGCATTACATAGGGAATAGGGGTGCCATTTGGGACTGACGCAGTGTATCTGTGTTGTCTCTCGTCCAGGCCAGTCGTGTGTGGTGACTGAGTGGAGTTCCTGGAGTGGTTGTGGCCAGCCCTGCCAGCGGTCCGTGAGGATCAGGTGATACCTGTGTTTTATGTGTTAGTCTTGTTTTGTCCTATTTAAAAAAAAAATGTTTTAAAGTATACAAATTGTTGTTGTTTTTTTACCCAAAATCCATCCATCAATCAATCAATCAATCATTCAAGGCGGCGCTATATTGAGCAGGAGGCCAGGAACAGTGGAGAGCCATGTCCCAGTCTGGGGGAGCAGGCTGGCTGCATGGAGTACCGCTCACACCAGGGAGAGTTCTGCACTCAGAATACAGGTAAGGTAACACACACACACACACACACACACACACACACACACACACACCAAACACACACACCAAACACACACACACACACACCAGGGAGAGTTCTGCGCTCAGAATACAGGTAAGGTAACACACACACACACACACACACACACACACACACACACACACACACACACACATAAGAACACATGCACGCAGGTACATACACACACACACACACCAGGGCCTACAACAGTGGTCACTGAGTCCCTAACACCAACCACACACTCCTATCATATCTCTAAATACAGTGCATTCGGAAAGTATTCAGATCCCTTCACTTCTTCCACATTTTGTTACGTTACAGCCTTATTGTAAAATAGATCGTTTTTTCCCCCCTCATTAATCTACACACAATACCTCATAATGACAAAGCAAAAACAGGTTTTTACAAATGTTTGCAAATTTATTAAAAATAAAAAAAATGAAATATTACATTTACATAAGTATTCAGACCCTTTACTTAGTACTTTGTTGAAGCACCTTTGGCAGTGATTACAGCATCGAGTCTTCCCGGGTATGACGCTACAAGCTTGGCACACCTGTATTTGGGGAGTTTCTCCCATTCTTCTCTGCAGATCCTCTCAAGCTTTGTCCTGTTGGATGGTGAACCTTCCCCCCAGTCTGAGGTCCTGAGCGCTCTGGAGCAGGTTTTCATTAAGGATCTCGATGTACTTTGCTCCGTTCATCTTTCCCTCGATCCTGACTAGTCTCCCAGTCCCTGCCGCTGAAAAACACCCCCACAGCATGATGCTGCCACCACCATGCTTCACCGTAGGGATGGTGCCAGGTTTCCTCCAGACTTGACGCTTGGCATTCAGGCCAAAGAGTTCAATCTTGGTTTCATCAGACCAGAGAATCTTGTTTCTCATGGTCTGAGAGTCTTTAGGTGCCTTTTGGCAAACTCCAAGTGGGCTGTCATGTGCCTTTTACTGAGGCGTGGCTTACATCTGGCCACTCTAGCATAAAGGCCTGATTGGTGGAAGGGGAGAGGGGGATATCTAGTCAGTTGTACAACTGAATGCATTCAAATGAAATGTGTCTTCCGCATTTAACCCAACCCCTCTGAATCAGAGAGGTGAGGGGGGCTGCCTTAATCTACATCCACGTGATCGACGCCCCGGGGAACAGTGGGTTAACTGCCTTGCTCAGGGGCAGAACGACAGATGTTTGACCTTGTCAGCTCGGGGATTCGATCCAGCCTTTCCACCTTTCAGTTACTGGCCTAATGCTCCTACTCGCTAGGCTACCTTCCGGAAGGTTCTCGCATCTCCACAGAGGAACTCTGGAGCTCTGTCAGAGTGACCATCGGGTTCTTGGTCACCTCCCTGACCAAGGCCCTTCTCCCCCGGCCGGGCGGCCAGCTCCAGGAAGAGTCTTGGTGGTTCCAAACTTCTTCCATTTAAGAATGATGGAGGCCACTGTGTTCTTGGGGACCTTCAATGCTGCAGAAATTGTTTGGTACCCTTCCCCAGATCTGTGCCTCGACACAATCCTGTCTCGGAGCGCTACGGACAATTCCTTCGACCTCATGGCTTGGTTTTGTGTGCCTTTCCAAATCATGTCCAATGAAGTTGTAGTAACATCTCAAGGATGGTCAATGGAAACAGGATGCACCTGAGCTCAATTTCGAGTCTCATAGCAAAGGGTCTGAATAATTTGCAAACATTTCTAAAAACCTGTTTTCGATTTGTCATTATGGGGTATTGTGTGTAGATTGATGATAAAAATAAATAATTTAATCCATTTTAGAATAAGGCTGTAATGTAAAAAAAATGTGGAAAAAGTCAAGGGGTCTGAATACTTTCTGAATGCACTGTATATCTATACACACTCCTGTTGACCTCTCGTAGTGGTTTTAACATGGGGACTGTGAGGGTCTGGCTGTGGTTATGACATGGGGACAGTGATGGTCTGGTTATGGTTAAGACATGGGGACAGTGACGGTCTGGTTGTGGTTATGACATGGGGACTGTGATGGTCTGGTTGTGGTTATGACATGGGGACTGTGATGGTCTGGTTGTGGTTATGACATGGGGACTGTGATGGTCTGGTTGTGGTTATGACATGGGGACAGTGATGGTCTGGTTGTGGTTATGACATGGGGACTGTGATGGTCTGGTTGTGGTTATGACATGGGGACTGTGGTCTGGTTGTGGTTATGACATGGGGACTGTGATGGTCTGGTTGTGGTTATGACATGGGGACTGTGGTCTGGTTGTGGTTATGACATGGGGACTGTGATGGTCTGGTTGTGGTTATGACATGGGGACTGTGGTCTGGTTGTGGTTATGACATGGGGACTGTGACGGTCTGGTTGTGGTTATGACATGGGGACTGTGACAGTCTAGTTCTGGTTATGACATGGGGACAGTGATGGTCTGGTTGTGGTTATGACATGGGGACAGTGATGGTCTGGTTGTGGTTATGACATGGGGACTGTGATGGTCAAGTTCTGGTTATGACATGGGGACAGTGATGGTCTGGTTGTGGTTATGACATGGGGACTGTGGTCTGGTTGTGGTTATGACATGGGGACTGTGATGGTCTGGTTGTGGTTATGACATGGGGACAGTGATGGTCTGGTTGTGGTTTTAACATGGGGACTGTGACGGTCTGGTTGTGGTTATGACATGGGGACTGTGGTCTGGTTGTGGTTATGACATGGGGACTGTGATGGTCTGGTTGTGGTTATGACATGGGGACAGTGATGGTCTGGTTGTGGTTTTAACATGGGGACTGTGACGGTCTGGTTGTGGTTATGACATGGGGACTGTGACGGTCTAGTTCTGGTTATGACATGGGGACAGTGATGGTCTGGTTGTGGTTATGACATGGGGACAGTGATGGTCTGGTTGTGGTTATGACATGGGGACTGTGATGGTCAAGTTCTGGTTATGACATGGGGACAGTGATGGTCTGGTTGTGGTTATGACATGGGGACAGTGATGGTCTGGTTGTGGTTATGACATGGGGACAGTGATGGTCTGGTTGTGGTTATGACATGGGGACAGTGATGGTCTGGTTGTGGTTATGACATGGGGACTGTGATGGTCTCTCTCCAGGTCCAGGTTTCATCACCACCATGGAGTTTGGTAAAGGAAGAGGGAAGCATGACATCTACGGCACACCTCTGGACCCTGGGTATGCTGCAATATCAATACTTATAAGCTCCTTATAACAGTGCTATGAACACTTATAGCAAGTCTTATAATGCTCTTTTGATTCATTCCACCTGTCTACTCTTTAGTTCAAAAGGTTTCAACGGTCTTTCTGAGTGGAAACATAAGCTTTTGCCCTCATACCCATCATCACAGGGACAACAGTGTTTGCTCACCTGGATATGAGGCTGACACACATACATATACACACACTTGGGCGGCAGCTTTAAGATCCTAAACGGAACCATTTGAAATATAACACTAGTATTTAACAGCGTTGAAACATGAATAACATCACATGTACAAAGGATCTGGACTACAATGGCTACAAAGTTGCTCTGAACAGACAGAAACCACAGACACACCCAGGGATGCGTCCCAAATGGCATCTTCTACCCTATATAGTGCACTACTTTTGACCAGGACCCATAGGGCGTGGTCACAAGTAGGGCACTACATAGGGAATAGGGTGCAATTTGGGTACACAAACCTAGTGATGAACCAACCTAGGAAAATTGATCCTTGGGGGCTCCCAAAATATAGTGCACTGGATCAAAGTTGATATCCATTTACTGCAGACCTACCGGCATGTCAACACTTACTGGGGCGGCCTTGACTTATTATGTGAAGGCCCAGCCAGCACCCCCTTGTCTGCGTCTCACATGGCAACCTGTTACCTATGAACCCTGCTCAAATGTAGTGCAGTATATACGGAAAAGGGTGCCATTTGGGACAAAGCTATAGTGTGGAATGGCACATATGATATTTCAAACCCTCTTCCTGTCCCCCTCCTCCGTCACCTCTGTCAGGTTCTGTATGGAGTACAAGATGGAGTCTCTGACTCCTCACTGTACGGTGGAGAACCGACCACACACCCGCTGGATGCAGTATCTACGGGAGGGCTACATCGTGTGTGTGGCCTGCCAAGCCCCCGCCATGCGTAACCATAGCGGCAGCTGCCAGGGAGACGGACAAGAATCTAACAGGTACGGGTCACGGAGGGATAATAAAAAAAATAGACATTTGTTATGATACAGAAAGTAAAGTAAGCCATGTTCAAGCCAGAATGGCCCATGTAGTGCAGATTCTGTAGTGTGAGGCAGCTTTGATGTACAAGCCCCTGGAAAGGATGCAAGTTGATTTGTTATTATAAAAGACACATTATTGTCGAATGAGAAATGCAAGTTCAATGTGTATGACTATATGATGCTACAGTATATTTTAGTTTGCGGTAACGTTTGACTGGAGTACAAACCTAGCGAAACAGTTGCGTGGATGATGACTAGTGAGTATAGGATACATTTCTGTTTTTTTGTGAAACAAGGTTTCACACACAGACGCACAGTAGTTGTGTGGTCATCACAGTGTTCTCTTCGTGCCACAGTAGCCGTGACCCTTCACCTCTCCGGTTAGAACGACCTTTCAGAACAGAGGTATCTCCAGGTATCTTCCTGTATCACTGTCTGCCTCCACCAATACATTGCTATTAGCTTTGTGGGAAGTGCTGACCGAGTATCGAGAAACGTTTTGAAAATGTGAAACAAGTGTGTATTGTGAGCCATACTAACCTATGTCCTGTGTGTGTTGCAGTGAGGAGCTACTCCATTGGCAGGCTTTGAACCATAGTAACCTATGTCCTGTGTGTGTTGCAGTGAGGAGCTACTCCATTGGCAGGCTTTGAACCATAGTAACCTATGTCCTGTGTGTGTTGCAGTGAGGAGCTACTCCATTGGCAGGCTGTGAACCATAGTAAGCTATGTCCTGTGTGTGTTGCAGTGAGGAGCTACTCCATTGGCAGGCTGTGGGGAACTCTCGCTGTCGAGGAACATGGAAGAAGGTCCAGAGAACTGCGTACTGCTCCTGTCCCCACGTCCACAGCTTCCTCTTCATATAAACACACACCAAGCCCCAAGCCCCAATCCCAACTGGCACCCTATTCATTATATAGTGAACTACTTTTGACCAGGGGTCCACAGATAGGTTGGCCGACAACGTCACGAAAATGATGTGTGCTCATAGACGGGGAATGGAAGCAAGTCCCCTCAGCAATGTTCCAACATCTGGTGGAGAGTGGAGGCTGTTATAGCAGCAAAGTGGGGGACCAACTTCATATTAATGCCCATGATTTTGGAATGAGATTTTCGACGAGCAGGTGTCCACATATTTTAGTCACGTAGTGCATTTCTGACTTATTATTGTTATTATTATTTGGAACACTACTCCTCTCACTCCGTTTAAGCTAGAAACGTCATTCAAACTTTAAAACGTGTAGACCGGTCTGGATTGAGTTGCTTGTTGATATATATATATATATGTATATTTTGTTTTTAACTATTAAGATTTTTGTCCTTTTTTGTCATTCATCCACTTTCATGGGATTTCCTCAACATTCTGAAGGCCCTTTTGTGACATCCATTTCCAACATTCCATTAATTGTAAATGCAACTTTTGACACAAATCAGCTATTTACACCACTTTGCCAACAAGTTAGACAAAAACTTAAGAGTGTACGACACCACCTCTGCTTCTCTGCTATTCAAATCTGGAATCGTAACAAAAATATCTGGCACCATGCGAACGATACAGCTGTTTTAGTGACCAATACATTTTCTCCCAGATTTTTTCCAAACAACTGAAATTTCGACAACTTTCGCAGCACTTTAGACAAGTAGCCAGTCGATGCGAAAAGTAGCTGGCTAACGTCAAGTAACAGCTCTCTCATGTCTCGTCATTGAGCAGCCCAAACGGAGTCATATACATGCAGAGGAGCACATGGTGCAGAGCAGGCAAACATAATGAGGAGTGTGAAGAGGGGGATTGAATTGAAACAATAGTATAATGATGATGAAGAATTGTGAACACCAAGAAAGCAGCTACACGGAGGTGGCCAAGGCAACAACGCATTGTCCTCCTTCTCAGGATCGTGCCCCGCGCTCTATATAACTCAACTGGCTAGTTTGCCTGTCTGTAAAGAGAAGGGCGGGCTGTATGTTGATCCTGCTGCTCTGATTGGATAGAGCGAAGCCGTCTCTGTTCACTTCACTTCATATTTCACCCTATCACTTCTGATCGCGTTTCGGTCTGATCGTTTAGATTGCTGCTGCCTCCTGTAGCCTGCTGCTACTATGATAAATAAATAGGCCAGGACGTTTGCAAACTGGTCGAGTGCTGCAAGGAAAGACTTACAGTGCCTTGCAAAAGTATTCATCCCCCTTGGCGTTTTTCCTATTTAGTTGCATTACAACCTGTAATTGAAAATGATTTTTATTTGGATTTCATGTAATGGACATACACAAAATAGTCTAAATTGGTGAAGTGAAATGAAAAAAAATAAGTTGTTTAAAAAAATTAATAACGGAAAAGTGGTGCGTGCATATGTATTCAGCCCCTTTGCTATGAAGCCCCTAAATAAGATCTGGTGCAACCAATTACCTTCAGAAGTCACATAATTAGTTAAATAAAGTCCACCTGTGTGCAATCTAAGTGTCACATAATCTCAGTATATATACACCTATTTTGAATGGCCCCAGAGTCTGCAACACCACTAAGCAAGGGGCACCACCAAGCAAGCGGCATCATGAAGACCAAGGAGCTCTCCAAACAGGTCAGGGACAAATTTGTGGAGAAGTACAGATCAGGGTTGGGAAATACTGCTCAAATAAACAGCAAACCTGGTTTAAAAAAACAGATAAAGCAACGCCTCTCCCCTATTTGACCTAGATAGTTTATGTATTGGTATTGATATGTAGGCTACGTATGCCTTTTTTAATTAATTTTTTAATTGATATAGTTCTGTCCTTGAGCTGTTCTTGTCTATTAATGTTCTGTATTATGTCATGTTTCATGTTTTGTGTGGACCCCAGGAAGAGTAGTTGCTGCTTTTGCAAAAGCTAATGGGGATCCTAATAAAATACCAAACTTGTCTCCCACGCTGCTCCTAATCTGTAACTTTTTGGTATTTTGCCAACATCTACTTAGGCATAATAAAACCCTTCAGTTTTTTCCGACCATGAGTATCAACTGACAATTTAGGTGTACGATTACGACTATAGCAAGGTTTCAGTTTTCACACGCAACAAACTGTAGTTTAGACATTTTAATTCAAATGAGTTATGTAGCCTGTTCAGTTCAGTCAGTCAGCATCAGTGATTCCTATTTTCCTGCAATTTTCTGAAACAGCACAGGAATGCCCGTCTGTGTGTGTCTACCACTTTGTGTAGCCGTTAGCGATGATGCTAATGATAACCGCCTTCCGGTAGATGGAAAGGCTTTCCCAAAAACCTTCTCAATTAAATGTTAACTACAAAGTAGCCTATGCCTACCTGGCAGAATGATATAATTATTATTTGCATCAATCCAATGGCCATTTGTTTTGCGAACTATGCAATCACGAGCCCTACAGAAACATTGCTAACCGTACAAGGGTCTCCTGCTGGTGGACACTTGCATTAAAGGGCAACTACACACAACAATAAAAACGTCTCCTATAGAACATCACATGTTTTTATTTTAGAAGTGTGATTTTTTTGAGCGAAAACCTAAAAATAATGAAAATAACCTGGAAAAACTAAAAGGAGAAAACAGAATTTGGGAAAAAACTGAATCAGGCAAAATTATTCAATGGCTTTCATAGGGCCTTATGTTGGCTATGTTCAGTTAACTTGTGTCCCCCCTGGGGGGGTGGAAATGCTCAGAAGGAAGGGCTTCCCCCTCTTCCCACTGATCCCCCTCTAGCACAGAGAGGACTTCATCCAAATACATTGATTTTTATTTATTTAAAACAATTCCTCCTTGTCTTCTATAGTCTATTACAGTATTCTAGTATGATAATGGATAAAAGTGTAGTTATTTCTGATGAAATGTGTGATCTAACTGCCCCACAAACCAAAGTAATAAGGTTAATATAGTAGTACATTAAAGTAATCAGACCAATTATTTAACTTAATTATATGTAACGGTCTTTGCTTTAAATAGCAAAGTAAAACTTTTAAAACTTCTATTACCACAAAATACTGAAGAGCTAAAGCAAGCTCCACAACTTTACTTCATGTAAAGTTACCATCTAGTTTGTTCTTGATACCATGTCATGTTTTGACTGATTTAATCTCAATGCTAATATGGCACCAATCCGCTAGCTAGCTAACCAACAAATGTAACAATGTGGTCAATGTGCAAATGTATTTGTTTTCAATAAACATTTGGAGACTAAATATAGTTTACCTGTTGTCAACAATGTTTTGCCCCATAGCTGCACACACACACACACACGTCGGTTTTTGTTGCAAGCCGTCTAGAAAGCCTTCGGAAACCCAGGCTTCTCACAGTGGTTCTAGTGAACGAGACAGGTTTTTAGGAAGGCTGGCCAGGTGAGAATAGGACCCTTTGCGCTCTGGTCAAAAGTAGTGCACTATGTAGGGAATAGTGTGACGTTTCAGCCTCAGCAAGCTATATTCATACCAAAACCCAACACCAAATCAAAGTTATCTTTATTTAACAGAATGTTCTAAGAACACTTGTCAGTACATAGAAAAAGGATACAACAATCCAAAATGAGAGATTTGACTACTTTCCTATACACAATGATGCTTTCGTATTGTCACTTGATATTGCAGAAATAAAAAAACACACTAAATGAAATATACAAAAGAAATAACAGTGAATGACATCAATGTTATGGATTTCTCTTTTCTATTGAACATTTTGTTCAGATGGTTCCTTTAGCCATTGACAGCTAGAAGCCATTGATAGCTAGAAGCCATTGATAAGTTATATAAAAGGATAAATAGTTTTGTAAAAATATGAATATACAAGTTCAGCTGCTCTTGTCCACAGAAGGATATATAGCTCCCTCTGCTGGTTACTGGTAGCAACAACCTGCCTGTTCAATCTGTTTGCGGGTTGTAGGCAATGCAGCTTTTAAATGCAACGTTCTGGTGTTCATGGAGATGTAATTTCATGGTAAACCCGGCATACTACCGCTCCATCGGATTGAATCAATACTGTAGTTTCAAACTAGAGCTTGGAGAGAACCACGGGGATTGAACAATAACCCTATTTAATCAACTAGGCAAGTCAATAGTACGGTATATAAACCCCTGAGTCCACGAACAGACTTAGGCCAAAGCCACGTCCCACATGGCACCCTGTTCCCTATACAGAGGTCCCATAATGCACTTCTTAGGGAATAGGGTTCCATGTGGGACACAGCCTTACTCTGTGTTGACTTTATGCGCCTTCTTGAGGATCCTCCAGCGGTCTTTGAGTTGAACCCCTGTGCGACCCTGGAAGTCGTGTTCCAGGAGGATGCGTGACCACTTCCCCTCCCCGTGATGCTTCACTCCCACCTTCAGCGCCCTGTCTAGATCCCACGGCCACTTCTTCACAAAAAGCAGTAGGGTTCACATAAAAAAAAAAAAGGGGCAATCTGGGGTTAGTACATCCATTTTGGACCTTTCAATTAACAACAGCCATTGATATTTGAAGAATATACCGTATAAATGCCTTAATTAAACTGTTGTACGCCATCAGAACCATAAATATAAACTTTATTTCTGGAACATTTAAAATTGGTTAATGACCAAGTTGTGCCCCCATCAGGGAAACGGTGTGCTAGTTGACCTACCCCATGAGTCTTCCTGTTTGTAGTGCTAAGAGTCGTGGAGTTCAGGGCCGTCTCAGAGGAGGCTCTTCGGTAGGTCAACCTCGTCGACACTGCAAACAGCATGACAGACAGTCAACTTTCATTTGTATGGTTTATTTATTTAACTTTGTTATTTTGGGTCCATCCATACGTCTACATTGTAGAATAATAGTGAAGACATCAAAACTATGAAGAAATAACACATATGGAATCATGTAGTAACCAAAAAAAGTGTTAAACAAATCAAAATATATTTTATATTTGAGATTCTTCAAAGTACCCACCCTTTGCCTTGATGACAGCTTTGCACACTCTTGGCATTCTCTCAACCAGCTTCATGAGGTAGTCACCTGGAATGCATTTGAATTAACAGGTAGGCCATTTAAAATGTTAATTTGTGGAATTTCTTTCCTTCTTAATGCATTTGAGCCAATCAGTTGTGTTGTGACAAGGTAGGGGGGGGGGGGTATACAGAAGATAGCCCTATTTGGTAAAAGACCAAATCCATATTATGGCAAGAACAGCTCAAATAAGCAAAGAGAAACCACAGTCCATCATTACTTTAAGACATGAAGGTCAGTCAATACGGAACATTTCAAGAACTTTGAAAGTTTCTTCAAGAGCAGTCGCAAAAACCATCAAGCGCTATGATGAAACTGGCTCTCATGAGGACCACCACAGGAATGGAAGACCCAGAGTTACCTCTGCTGCAGAGGATAAGTTCATTAGAGAGTTACCAGCCTCAGAAATTGCAGCCCAAATAAATGCTTCACATAGTTCAAGTAAAAGACATCTCAACATCAACTGTTCAGAGGAGACTTGGCCATGCTGGCTACCCCAGCATTCTGCAGTGATACGCCATTCCATCTGGTTTGGGCTTAGTGGGACTATCATTTGTTTTTCAACAGGACAATGACCCAACACACCTCCAGGCTGTGTAAGGGCTATTTGACCAATAAGGAGAGTGATGGAGTGCTGCATCAGATGACCTGGCCTCCCACAATCCCCCGACCTCAACCCAATTGAGATGGTTTGGGATGAGTCGGACCGCAGAGTGAAGGAAAAGCAGCCAACAAGTGCTCAGCATATGTGGGAACTCCTTCAAGACTGTTGGAAAATCATTCCAGGTGAAGCTGGTTGAGAGAATGCCAAGAGTGTGCAAAGCTGTCATCAAGGCAAAAGGGTGGCTACTTTGAAGAATCTAAAATACATTCTGATTTGTTTCACACTTTTTGTTTACTACATGATTCCATATGTGTTATTTCATAGTTTTGTGTAGGTGTGTCCAAACTTTGACTGGTACTGTACATTACATCTGGATAGATAGTAATTATACATTGTGTTTTCAGTCATAACTATTATAGAACATGAGCATTTACACCCAACTTTACATGGACAAACAGCATGAGAGAGAGGGTACGTTTTACATGGACAACATGTAGCTGGTTCTTCCACTTGGCATTATAACCATGTTCTTTCTCAAGAGCAATGGAGAATTACTGTGACAGAACAAAGATCATTAAAATCACCCAAGATCTTAAATATACTGTACATACTGGCAGAGAGAGAGAGAGACAGAGAGAGTGGTACAGTATGAAAATGTTTGCACTCACTAACTGTAAGTCGCTCTGGATAAAAGCGTCTGCTAAATGACTAAAAAAAATGTAAAAATGTACACCATACCCCTTTTTCTCATTAAAGTGAGTGCAGGCTTCTTGCCAGACACTGGTTGCCAGGGCTGGATATTCCTTGTTGATAGCAGCTTCTTCTTGGGTCTGAGGAAATACGCAATATATCATGAGACAATGTTGCTTCCCAAATTACACCTTATTTCCTACTTTTGACCAGGGCCCACAGCTACAGTGGGGAAAAAAATTATTTAGTCAGCCACCAATTGTGCAAGTTCTCCCACTTAAAAAGATGAGAGAGGCCTGTAATTTTCATCATAGGTACACGTCAACTATGACAGACAAAATGAGAAAAAAAATCCAGAAAATCACATTGTAGGATTTTTAATGAATTTATTTGCAAATTATGGTGGAAAATAAGTATTTGGTCAATAACAAAAGTTTCTCAATACTTTGATATATACCCTTTGTTGGCAATGACACAGGTCAAACGTTTTCTGTAAGTCTTCACAAGGTTTTCACACACTGTTGCTGGTATTTTGGCCCATTCCTCCATGCAGATCTCCCTCTAGAGCAGTGATGTTTTGGGGGCTGTCGCTGGGCAACACAGACTTTCAACTCCCTCCAAAGATTTTCTATGGGGTTGAGATCTGGAGACTGGCTAGGCCACTCCAGGACCTTGAAATGCTTCTACGAAGCCACTCCTTCGTTGCCCGGGCGGTGTGTTTGGGATCATTGTCATGCTGAAAGACCCAGCCACGTTTCATCTTCAATGCCCTTGCTGATGGAAGGAGGTTCACTCAAAATCTCACGATACATGGCCCCATTCATTCTTTCCTTTACACGATCAGTCGTCCTGGTCCCTTTGCAGAAAAACAGCCCCAAAGCATGATGTTTCCACCCCCATGCTTCACAGTAGGTATGGTGTTCTTTGGATGCAACTCAGCATTCTTTGTCCTCCAAACACGACGAGTTGAGTTTTTACCAAAAAGTTCTATTTTGGTTTCATCTGACCATATGACATTCTCCCAATCCTCTTCTGGATCATCCAAATGCACTCTAGCAAACTTCAGACGGGCCTGGACATGTACATGTCAAAAATGTTATAAATTGATTTGCATGTTAATGAGGGAAATAAGTATTTGACCCCCTCTCAATCAGAAATATTTTTGGCTCCCAGGTGTCTTTTATACAGGTAACAAGCTGAGATTAGGAGCACACTCTTAAAGGGAGTGCTCCTAATCTTAGCTTGTTACCTGTATAAAAGACACCTGTCCACAGAAGCAATCAATCAGATTCCAAACTCTCCACCATGGCCAAGACCAAAGAGCTCTCCAAGGATGTCAGGGACAAGATTGTAGACCTACACAAGGCTGGAATGGGCTACAAGACCATCGCCAAGCAGCTTGGTGAGAAGGTGACAACAGTTGGTGCGATTATTCGCAAATGGAAGAAACACAAAATAACTGTCAATCTCCTTCGGCCTGGGGCTCCATGCAAGATCTCACCTCGTGGAGTTGCAATGATCATGAGAACGGTGATGAATCAGCCCAGAACTACACAGGAGGATCTTGTTAATGATCTCAAGACAGCTGGGACCATAGTCACCAAGAAAACAATTGGTAACACACTACGCCGTGAAGTACTGAAATCCTGCAGTGCCCGCAAGGTCCCCCTGCTCAAGAAAGCACATATACAGGCCCGTCTGAAGTTTGCCAATGAACATCTGGATGATTCAGAGGAGAACTGGGTGAAAGTGTTGTGGTCGGATGAGACCAAAATCGAGCTCTTTGGCATCAACTCAACTCGCCGTGTTTGGAGGAGGAGGAATGCTGCCTATGACCCCAAGAACACCATCCCCACCGTCAAACATGGAGGTGGAAACATTATGCTTTGGGGGTGTTTTTCTGCTAAGGGGACAGGACAACTTCACCGCATCAAAGGGACGATGGACGGGGCCATGTACCGTCAAATCTTGGGTGAGAACCTCCTTCCCTCAGCCAGGGCATTGAAAATGGGTCATGGATGGGTATTCCAGCATGACAATGACCCAAAACACACGGCCAAAGCAACAAAGGAGTGGCTCAAGAAGAAGCACATTAAGGTCCTGGAGTGGCCTAGCCAGTCTCCAGACCTTAATCCCATAGAAAATCGGTGGAGGGAGCTGAAGGTTTAAGTTGCCAAACGTCAGCCTCGAAACCTTAATGACTTGGAGAAGATCTGCAAAGAGGAGTGGGACAAAATCCCTCCTGAGATGTGTGCAAACCTGGTGGCCAACTACAAGAAACGTCTGACCTCTGTGATTGCCAACAAGGGTTTTGCCACCAAGTACTAAGTCATGTTTTGCAGAGGGGTCAAATACTTATTTCCCTCATTAAAATGCAAATCAATTTATAACATTTTTGACATGCGTTTTTCTGGATTTTTTTGTTGTTATTCTGTGTCTCTCACTGTTCAAATAAACCTACCATTAAAATTATAAACTGATCATGTCTTTGTCAGTGGGCAAACGTACAAAATCAGCAGGGGATCAAATACTTTTTTCCCCCTCACTGTATTTAGCTTCGGGAGAAAGTAAAAGCAAAACCTTATTGAATTCAAACGATCTGTTTACAACAATTTGCAGTTGTTTTTGTCTTTCAAATACAGCAAATGTCACTGCAAAAGAAAACATTCTGCCAACACCTTCAAAAATAAATCGGATGAAGTTCGCCACTGTTATTTCCTTTAATTCCAATACTTCCAAAGTACACAGCAAATAAGGGCGTTATTGTCACCATAAAAGGTGAATGATTGGGTGTTTTTCAGGCGGAGTTAAAATGCTCGTTCACGCGCGCATAGTTTTATGACAGGTCTGATTTATAACAGGAAACATGCGTATGTATGGCGTGCACCACGTTAATCAATCTTTTTGTGCGTGCACAGTCTTTTCAGAAACAGCAAATGACACAACAGTTATAAATGAGGCCCCAGAAGCAGACTAACATGTGGATTGACTTGAGGACGAGTGCTTAGTTTGTCTGCATCCCAAATGGCACCCTATTCCCTATATAGTGCACTACTTTAGACCAGAGAATGGCACCCTATTCCCTATATAGTGCACTACTTTAGACCAGAGAATGGCACCCTATTCCCTATATAGTGCACTACTTTAGACCAGAGAATGGCACCCTATTCCCTATATAGTGCACAGCTTTTGACCAGAGCCCTATTGGACCCTGATCAAAAGTAGTGTTCTATATAAGGAGTAGGGTGCCATTTGGGATGCATGCTCACTGTCAAGTCAAAAAGTTTAAGCCAAATACAGTGCATTCGGAAAGTATTCAGACCCCTTGACTTTTTCCACATTATGTTGTTACGTAACAGCCTTATTCTAAAATGGATTACATTGTCCCCCCCCCCTCTCATTATATACACACACAATACCCCATAATGACAAGGCAAAAACAGGTTTAGAAATTTTAGCAAATTTTTAATTTATAAAAAATTAAAAACTGGAAAAATCACATTTACACAAGTAATCAGACCCTTTACTCAGTACTTTGTTGAAGCACCTTTGGCAGCGATTACAGCCTCGAGTCTTCTTGGGTATGACGCTACTAGCTTGGCACACCTGTATTTGGGGAGTTTCTCCCATTCTTCTCTGCAGATCCTCTCAAGCTCTGTCAGGTTGGATGGGGAGCGTCGCCGCACAGCTATTTTCAGGTCTCTCCAGAGATGTTCGATCGGGTTCAAGTCCGGGCTCTGGCTGGGCGACTCAAGGACATTCAGAGACTTGTCCCGAAGCCACTCCTGCGTTGTCTTGGCTGTGTGCTTAGGGTCTTTGTCCTGTTGGAAGGTGAACCTTCGCCCCAGTCTGAGGTCCTGAGTGCTCTGGAGCAGGTTTTCATCAAGGATCTCTCTGTACTTTGCTCCATTCATCTTTCCCTCAATCCTGACTAGTCTCCCAGTCCCTGCCGCTGAAAAACATCCCCACAGCGTGATGAGACACCACCATGCTTCACCGTAGGGATAGTGCCAGGTTTCCTCCAGACGTGACGCTTGGCATTCAGGCCAAAGAGTTCAATCTTGGTTTTATCAGACCAGAGAATCTTTAGATGCCTTTTGGCAAAACTCCAAGCGGCTGTCATGTGCCTTTTACTGAGGAGTGGCTTCCGTCTGGCCACTACCATAAAGGCCTGATTGGTGGAGCGCTGCAGAGATGGTTGTCCTTCTGGAAGGTTCTCCCATCTCCACAGAGGAACTCTGGAACTCTGTCAGAGTGACCATTGGGATCTTGGTCACCTCCCTGACCAAGGCCCTTCTGTTTTTTGCTCTGACATGCACTGGCAACTGTGGGACCTTATATAGACAGGTGTGTGCCTTTCCAAATCATGTCCAATCAAGTGAATTTACCACAGGTGGACTCCAATCAAGTTGTAGAAACAATCTCAAGGATGATCAATGGAAACAGGATGCACCTGAGCTCATTTTCAAGTCTCATAGCAAAGGGTCTGAATACTTATGTATTATTTTTAATACATTTGCCAAACATTTCTAAAAACCTGTTTTTGCTTTGTCATTATGGGGTATTGTGTGTAGATTGATGAGGGAAAACAATTCATTTAAAATCAATTTTAGAATAAGGCTGTGACGTAAAAAGTGAAGGGGTCTGAATACTTTCCGAATGCAACTCCTCTCCATCAGCTAAAACGTTCATTTACAAGGTCGGTCCTTCGTTCATTCCAGGTAACGTACTACAACACTCACCTCATAAGAACACTGGTCTCCTGATTCCTGGTAGGAAAATAAGCATACATTATTATTTTCACCTCAAAAGATCATTTCTGAACTGAAAACATGACTGGGTTTGAGATTTTTCCCCATAATGCTTCTGTTGTGCATTTTCTATTTGATTCATGCTCGTGGTCGACAAGACTGAATTATGCAGAATGCACAGTTGTGATAAAGACAATACAAAATATTCTACATTCAATTCAAGTATAATCAAATATTAAAAAGTCTAATCAAATAATGTGATTACGCATGCAGGGTTAAAACAATGTTTTAATAGATCTATAATAGTGAGATTATAGTAGATTAAAAAGACATGTAGAACCAGTCCTTAACTCTTTGGAGTGTTCAGTAGATTGGCTGGTAGTAGATGACGCCTCCTGAGTCTCTGACTCCTCCCCTGTTCCTCTCTCCTGGCCTGCCTTGACCACCTTAGTAGCTGCCTGAAATAAAGGGGGACAAGCAGAATAAACACACTGTTACAGGGGCTACATCCTAATGGAATAAAGGGGGACAAGCAGAATAAACACACTGTTACAGGGGCTACATCCTAATGGAATAAAGGGGGACAAGCAGAATAAACACACTGTTACAGGGGCTACATCCTAATGGAATAAAGGGGGACAAGCAGAATAAACACACTGTTACAGGGGCTACATCCTAATGGAATAAAGGGGGACAAGCAGAATAAACACACTGTTACAGGGGCTACATCCTAATGGAATAAAGGGGGACAAGCAGAATAAACACACTGTTACAGGGGCTACATCCTAATGGAATAAAGGGGGACAAGCAGAATAAACACACTGTTACAGGGGCTACATACTAAAAGTCACCCTAAGTCAGTCAGTCAGCCTTGTACGAGCCAGAACGACCCATAGGACAACAGCCTATCTCTTGCGCCAGTACGCCCCCTGGAGGCAGCTTGATGTATCAGTACGCCCCCTGGAGGCAGTTTGATGTATCAGTACGCCCCCTGGAGGCAGCTTGATGTACCAGTACACCTCCTGGAGGCAGCTTGATGTGCCAGTACGCCCCCTGGAGGCAGCTTGATGCGCCAGTACGCCCCCTGGAGGCAGCTTGATGCGCCAGTACGCCCCCTGGAGGCAGCTTGATGCGCCAGTACGCCCCCTGGAGGCAGCTTGATGCGCCCCTGAAGCGTCGCAGTACGCCCCCTGGAGGCAGCTTGATGCGCCAGTACGCCCCCTGGAGGCAGCTTGATGCGCCAGTACGCCCCCTGGAGGCAGCTTGATGCGCCAGTACGCCCTGGAGGCAGCTTGATGCGCCAGTACGCCCCCTGGAGGCAGCTTGATGCGCCAGTACGCCCCCTGGAGGCAGCTTGATGCGCCAGTACGCCCCCTGGAGGCAGCTTGATGCGCCAGTACGCCCCCTGGAGGCAGCTTGATGCGCCAGTACGCCCCCTGGAGGCAGCTTGATGCGCCAGTACGCCCCCTGGAGGCAGCTTGATGCGCCAGTACGCCCCCTGGAGGCAGCTTGATTTACCAGTACACCCCCTGGACAGGATGCTAGTAGCATGTAGTGCATTTTGAGTATCATCGTAAAGTGTACTAGGCTATATATGGAATGGTTTCCATTCAAGTATTGATCATCGTAAGGTGTACTAGGCTATATAGGGAATGGTTTCCATTCAAAGTATTGATCATCGTAAGGTGTACTAGGCTATATAGGGAATGGTTTCCATTCAAAGTATTGATTATCGTAAGGTGTACTAGGCTATATAGGAAATGGTTTCTATGCAAGGTATTGATCATCGTAAGGTGTACTAGGCTATATAGGGAATGGTTTCCATGCGAGGTATTGATTATCGTAAGGTGTACTAGGCTATATAAGGAATGGTTTCCATGCAAGGTATGCCACCAGGTGCTACAGAGAAGAAGTGCCAAGGATTTCCTTGTTAGCGTCATTTTAAAATGAGGACAAAGTGCCTTTTTACTCGTAACAACTACCAGATCCACTGTAGGCCCTGGTCAAAAGTAGTGAACTATATAGGAAATCGGGTGCCATTAGGGACATATCCAGTGTGTCACTGAGAGGGCATGTTAGCGTGTTAGCGTTAGCCGCTGTTATTAACATCCCCAACTACCCTGTGAATAATGGTGCAGTGACCGTAGCAGCCCTGCTGGGTGCTTATCACGCATTAACAACAGTTGTAGCTTATTGGAAATGTATAATCTCATTACGTAGAAGGGCAAACTTTCCTATTTCAGGAGAACGACCCCGGAGGGCCAACAGGGGGGGCTTAGGATAATTCATGTTCGATGGTGAACAGTGTTGGTGTGCTCCCAAATGGAACCTTATTCCCTATACAGTGCACTACTTTAGACCAGAGAAATGGCACCCTATTCCCTATATAGTGCACTACTTTAGACCAGAGAAATGGCACCCTATTCCCTATATAGTGCACTACTTTAGACCAGAGAATGGCACCCTATTCCCTATATAGTGCACTACTTTAGACCAGAGAATGGCACCCTATTCCCTATATAGTGAAGACCTCCTATAGTGCACTACTTTAGACCAGAGAATGGCACCCTATTCCCTATATAGTGCACTACTTTAGACCAGAGAATGGCACCCTAGTCCCTATATAGTGCACTACTTTAGACCAGAGAATGGCACCCTAGTCCCTATATAGTGCACTACTTTAGACCAGAGAAATGGCACCCTATTCCCTATATAGTGCACTACTTTAGACCAGAGAATGGCACCCTATTTCCTATATAGTGCACTACTTTAGACCAGAGAAATGGCACCCTATTCCCTATATAGTGCACTACTTTAGACCAGAGAAATGGCACCCTATTCCCTATATAGTGCACTACTTTAGACCAGAGAAATGGCACCCTATTCCCTATATAGTGCACTACTTTAGACCAGAGAATGGCACCCTATTCCCTATATAGTGCACTACTTTAGACCAGAGCTCTTTGGGACTATATCGGAAACTGAGTACCATTCGGGATGAACATTGGTCTACCACATGACTTGATTATTGTGATATTGTATAACTTTTAAATAGGTCTCTAATTATAGTTCATGATACAGTAAAGCCCTTCCTGGAAATCCACTGAAACCATGTTGTAAATGGTGGTTTCTTATAAGGCTCTGGTCAAAACATTAGGAACACCTGCTCTTTCAATGACTGACTGACCAGGTGAAAGCTACGATCCCTTATTGATGTCACCTGTTAAATCCACTACAAATCAGTGTAGATGGAGGGGAGGAGACAGGTTAAAGAAGGATTTTTAAGCACTGAGACATGGATTGTGTATGTGTGCCAATCAGAGGGTGAATGGGCAAGACAAAATATTTAAGTGCCTTTGAACGGGGTATGGTAGTAGGTGCCAGGCGCATCGGTTTGAGTGTGTCAAGAACTGCAACGCTGCTGGGTTTTTCACACTCAACAGTTTCCCCGTGTGTGTCAAGAATGGTCCACCACCCAAAGGACATCCAGCCATCTTGACACAACTGTGGGAAGCATTGGAGTCAACATGGGCCAGCATCCCTGTGGAACACTTTAGACACCTTGTAGAGTCCACGCCCCGACGAATTGAGGCTGTTCTGAGGGCAAAAGGGGGGGGTGCAACTCAATATTAGGAAAGTGTTCTTAATGTTTTGTACACTCAGTGTAGAGGGAATAGGGTGCCTTTTGACAGACAGTCACTGGATCCAATACCCTACCTAGAGCAGGAAGTCCGAGGTGTGTTCCCAGTAAACACAAAAACAGGTTCAGAGATACACACAAACAGGACCCTGACCAGCTTCTACCCCCAAGCCATAAGACAGTTAAACAAGACTGCTACATAGCTAATCAAATGGCTTTTTTTGCATTAACTCTCTTACACACACTGGACTCTACCCAGACAACTTTAGGAGACGGTCCTGGCGCTTGCTGGACTTTCTTGGGTGCCCTGACGCCTTCTTCACAACAATTGAACCTCTCTCCTTGAAGTTCTTGATGATCCGATAAATGGTTGATTTAGGTACAATCTTACTAGCAGCAATATCCAAGTCTAGTCACTGGTTCAGTTCCCTACCTGGAGCAGGAAGTCCGCCCAAGTATAGTCACTGGTTCAGTCCCCTGCCTGGAGCAGGAAGTCCGCCCAAGTCTAGTCACTGGTTCAGTTCCCTACCTGGAGCAGGAAGTCCGCCCAAGTCTAGTCACTGGTTCAGTTCCCTACCTGGAGCAGGAAGTCCGAGGGGTGTTCCTCCAGGAAGCGATCCAGGAAGGTCTGTATGTTCTCCAGCAGTCGGTTCCAGCTGAAGTTGAGAAGGAACGGGTGGTACGTGTCCCTCTTACTCACGATCAATGACAGCTTGATTCCCAAGTTCTGTAAACGAAGGGAGGGAAATGTAGCCCGAGTGCTGAGTCTGTTTTGTGCAATCATGCCAACTACCTGTCACTCGCTGTCATTCCAAAATGGCTTGACAATGACATCAATGGAGTTGGCAAGAGCAAACACACAGATCTGGGACCAGGCTAGGGGAAACAATTGAGCTACTGTTAAAGTAACTGTCCAGTGAAAATGTCACTTTCAACAGTTAATATTGTGTTAACTCATACCCAAATAATGTCGTTGACTCATCCTATAAATCGTATGTGTCCAAAGCATAAATTTGGAGAGAAAAAAAAAAACAGTTTTAAAAAACCCACCTCAAACTTTTATCTCAAACATACCTTTCCTCAGACTAGAGAATGATGTGAGCTGGCCAATCAGCGGTCTACTCCTGTTCATATTTTTAAATGACCGGTATACGCCCACCCCATTCTGTTGTTGGGGTACGCCCACCCCATTCTGTTGTTGGGGTACGCCCACCCCATTCTGTTGTTGGGGTACGCCCACCCCATTCTGTTGTTGGGGTACGCCCACCCCATTCTGTTGTTGGGGTACGCCCACCCCATTCTGTTGTTGGGGTACGCCCACCCCATTCTGTTGTTGGGGTACGCCCACCCCATTCTGTTGTTGGGGTACGCCCACCCCATTCTGTTGTTGGGGTACGCCCACCCCATTCTGTTGTTGGGGTACGCCCACCCCATTCTGTTGTTGGGGTACGCACACACCATTCTGTTGTTGGGGTACGCACACACCATTCTGTTGTTGGGGTACGCCCACACCATTCTGTTGTTGGGGTACGCCCTCACCATTCTGTTGTAGGGGTACGCCCACGCCATTATTTTGTTGGGGTACGCCCACACCATTATTTTGTTGGGGTACGCCCACACCATTCTGCTGATGGGGTACGCCGACAGCATTCTAACACAGAAAAGCTTATTTTTTACGTACTTAATAATAAAAATGATTTCACTCATTTTGTAATTAAATTATAGATCATATTTCATGGAAATCTGTAAACACTGGACAGGCAATTTAAAGTCCCAGTCATAAGTGCTGTGGAAGCATTGCTTACCCGTGGGATTTCACACTCCTCCTCAAGCCATTTGAGAGCTGATGAAGCCATGGTGCAGTTCCCCTTCTCCAGGCACACAGCAACACTCTGGGAGGGAAGACCAGCGAGTCAGCCAGCTCATCAGTGCTATACACACAGAATGCAAGGCAAGACCTAGAAATCCATGCCCGGTTTCCACAGTTTGTGTGTACCGTATTCCTCTCAGAATAGGAGTGCTGATCTAGGATTAGGTTTTGCTTGTCCATGTTACCAGACGATACCAACCCTACCATTTCGCTTGTTTACACAGAGCTGCACTGGGGTCGGAAGGCAACCCTAGTTACATTAAGACACAGTGGACTGGCACGAGATGTGGGTCGGAAAACATACCTCAATGCAGGGATGGGATATGTCACTGTACTCTAAATGCTACCATTATCCACAATGAGAAGACTTTAGATACTACACAGTTTTCCTGGAAAACTGCCCTGGTCATCCTCATGCTAGCTAGCATGTAACATGTACCATTTTTCGTTGGAATTTACAAGGCAAAACTGACCCTAAATCACTCCTGCTCCGAGACGCTTGATAGGGCCTCTGGTCTGGTTAGTGTGTGACAATAATAATAATAATAATAATGCATTGCTACAGGTAGACAGACAGTAGACACACATAAGGAATGTGGAGTACAGAAACCAACAAATCAAATCACCTGAACATAGAGTAGATTGGTGACGTGCTCGAACAGTGTGTCATTCGCCACAGTCTCTTTCTGAGACGCCCAGACACCGACAGCTGACATCAGAGGCGACAACCGCTCGTCTCTGTCGAAGGGGACGTCTACATAAACAACACAACGAGATATTGTACTAGTTAGCTAGTTAATTTAGCTAGCTAGCCATCATCTCAACTTAAAAAGACAATGAAGCTGATACTGATACCTGCAATGCCAACAAACGAAAGGCTACAAAACGAAACTAAAATATAGCTAGCTAACTTACCTAAATGTTTCCCGTGCATTATCCGTGCGAGGAAGCCACATATCTGCTTTTTCTGTTTCTGTTCGGCTTTTAGATGGGGTGTGCTATCAATAATCGCTGAAACAGAATGATACAGACCCGTTATAGCTAGCTACATTAGCCCATTGAAACTAAATTGACCTTAACTCGCTTACTTACCTTCCAGCGTCGAAATCGTTTGATTGAATTCTTCGAATTTGCCCTCCTTGAAGAATCGACACAAACTGACAAAACTGAAGTCAATCATCCATCTTTTAGCAACAGTTTCCACATCCGTAAAACATACACTTTCATCTGTAGTGCTTGTAATTGTCAATGTTTTGTTATTTGGATCAGCCTCCATCCCTAATGTTTTCAAACTCTTAACTATAACAGGAAATACACTTTTTTTCATTGATTCAAAATGCGCGCGTCCGTCAGGTGGTGCGACCTTCTATTTTCAACACAGCGCCCCCTAGCGCCCCGGAGTGACTAACACACAAGCAAAACCTTTTATTTTATCAGTCGTACACATTTGCGGAGGCACGTTCTGATGGTTTCTTTTGGTCAATATGTTTGGTATCTAGAATTTATTTTAGTATATGTCTAGAATTCTTAAGCAAAATTTGGACTGTGATCACTGATTACAGTTTTTCTCAGTCGCTTTGGTGCATTTCTTAGATCAAAAGTGCAATTCTTGATACTACTTGTACAAATTCCAAATCATCTAGTCACTTGTGCACATCATTAAAGCAATTTCTTATTCCTTTGAACAAATTGCAATTGCTTTTGTACATATTGCAATTGATAATGTACAAGTGTCAGCTTTTTTCCACATTTTCAATTGCTCATGTCATGTTGATCAAAATATAGTAGATGGTTCTCTGTTGAATAGTCTTACCCCTCAAAACATCTAGGCATTAGTTCCTTGCATAAGCCATTACATGCAAAATTGTTGAACTATTTGTCATAAACTGTCAAGCATAGTTTTACACATTTCTATTAGACCTTTTGTACAAAAACGTAAATTGCTGAATCGTGCAGATGAAATTAACCCTCACTCATGAAGGAATGTAAAGTGTTAGTTCAACCAACAATCAACCAGTTGTCTAAATTGCTCAAAGGTGCATCTCATGAAGAATCAATTGGCAAGCATATATAGACAGACCACAACACAGAGTTGCAATTTTCCAATAATGGATGGACCAGGAAACGAACAGGGTCAACAGCCAAGAGGAGGAAGAAGAGGAGCAAGGATGCGTGGTGGAAGGCAAAACAGAGGAAGAGGCAGAAGAGGACATAGGCGCATATCTGATGACATAAGGGCCACTATTGTAGACCATGTTGTCAATCATGGCCTTACAATGGCTGAGGCGGGTCGAAGGGTGCAGCCGAATATTGGGAGATCAACCGTGTCCTCAATAGTACAAACGTTTCGAAGAGAGAACAGGTATGTCCACCAATGTACAGTGCACTGTTACTGTATATAAGCAGTATACTGTATACTTCCTACAATGCTTCATATTACAGTAGTCCACTTGTATTTCACAGCATACAGAAATATACTCTATACAGATACATACTGCACCTTACATGCACCCACCTGTATGTTTTACAGTAAAATGTGTGTTCGCATAGTTTTTGTCTATGTGAAAGTGTGCGATGCATCACTGCATTTTTCCACACATAGGACTGCAAGATTACCTCAAACCGGTGGCAGAGGACGCCTTTTCACACCTCAACAGGAGGAGGCTATTTGCACCATGGTCCGAGCAAACAATGCCATGAGACTCAGGGAAATACAAAGGACCATTATAGAAGACAACGATGTCTTTGAAAACATCCATACGGTTAGCATCTCAACCATCGACAGGGTGCTGCATAGAAACCAGATGAGTATGAAACAGCTGTACCGTGTACCATTCCAAAGGAATGAGGACAGAGTTAAGGAGCTACGGTACCAGTATGTACAGGTAAAACATATATCTATGTAACTACTTTACAGCAACATTTTATAGTGTTACATAGTACAGTAAGCATAAACTGCACACATTTCCATTGCTGTGGAAGGAACATGCAATATATGTACATTTTATGTCACTCTTCCTTACCAAAACAAATTCAACTGTGTGTTCTGGGATATAGCGTATAATGGAGTTGGAATCAAGTGAACCCTCTCACAACTTTGTATACGTGGATGAGGCTGGCTTCAACCTGACCAAATGCAGAAGGCGGGGTCGGAATATCATCGGTCACAGAGCTACTGTGGATTTGCCAGGCCAACGGGGAGGAAATATCACCATGTGTGCTGCTATTTCGGAGCATGGTGTCCTAACCCATATCCCCCTTTTAGGGCCATACAACACCCAGCATCTACTCAACTTTTTTAGAGACTCTCTACAGGGCTCTCATCCCTGATGATGAGAGGGGTCTGTTTAGAGAGGATTTGCCAAAGTATGTGGTCATTTGTGATAATGTGAGTTTCCATCGATCAAACATCATAAGGCAATGGTTTGTGACCCACCCGAGGATGCTCATAGAATTCCTCCCACCTTATTCACCATTCCTTAACCCAATTGAGGAGTTCTTTTCAGCATGGAGGTGGAAGGTGTACGATCGTCAGCCACACACACAGATGACCCTGCTGGCTGCAATGGATGCAGCATGTGAGGACACCACAGTAGACGCCTGCAGAGGATGGATAAGGCATTCCAAAAGATTCTTTCCACGTTGCATTGGAAGGGAAAATATCCGGTGTGATGTGGATGAGAATATGTGGGCTGACAGACAGGAACGTCTGGATGTGTAGAGACAGCACTAGAACAGTGCTGTGGGCAAAGTTGTGCCTTAGGGGTGGTTTCCTGTGTTTCTTTCTAATTTAGTTTTTTTTCCTTTGTGCCCCTTGGGTTGTCCAGTCTCTTTCAATCAATAACCCACATACAGTAATATGTAAATAGTACTGTTGAAATTGATATATGCCATAGAAGTGCAGCCTTGTGCATTTTCAATACAGTAACTGTCATCCAAACTGTAGCCTAAGTTTACATCAGGTAATACTGTCAAAGTACACAGTTCCATTGACAACATGCCTAAACATTTTGACAACCTTGTTCGTGAACAATGACTCAATGACTTATCATTCTGATGACACTGACATGATCATTGGCATGAATATTTACTTTTGAGAGATGTACTAAGGATTTTTAGTGACTGACTAGCTTTAGAAACATATCTATTGTATATTGCAGTTTGTACAAATTGTTCTGAGAAATGCACTTATTATTTTGCACATGTTAGGGATGATGTGAAAAATGCACCAAAGCGACTGAGAAAAACTGTAATAAATATTTAGAGCCTGGGCCTACAGCAGCACCATCTGATCATTGGGAAAATCTGGTTAGGGTAAAAGAGGGTGACTTCACCCACTCTATCTCTACCTCCCAATGATGGCCCGACTACCAGCACACCCATCATCACGGAACATCCAAACAGAGGGTTTCCCCCGGAGGAAGAGGAGGAGGGAACACATAGGAAGAAAAGGAGTGAAAACATGTCATGATAATAACAATACAAATGTATTCAAAGCACTTCAAAAGCAAAAAAAACAAACAAGCAATACATCACCATGAGTACCTACCTATAGTTAGTTTAACCAATAGAGGCATAAGTCTTTGAGTGCATGCATCCTCCAAATGGATGGAGAGCGACAGTTCATGGCTTGATCAGAGGAAGGTGGTCAAAGAGATGGTTGATGAGGAGTCTGGTGACGATCATGTAGAGGGTTACTCTGGGAACCAGCCTGAGTCATGCAGCTACTGGACTTCTCCTCCTTCACTCTGTGTAGCACCCACTTGGGTGATGCGTCTGCAGCTCTGGGTGCCAGAAAGCTCACCACACACAGTTCAGAGTAGTAGTCAGTCGTCCTCATTAAGAGCCCGCTGCCTCTCCAATTGATGTTTTCAAAAGATCAGGAACCAGCAGCCAGGTGAAACAAAAAAAAGCTGGTACAATGTCCAGATGCATAATTCGAACAAAAACAAGTAGCCAGCTAGCTAGCCAGCTAGATAACCAATCTGTCCATCTGCAAACCAGTGGGTCAAAACCACCTGAAATATGCAATAAAACCCAATGTTATCAAACATAAAACAGCTGATTTAAAAACACACAATTAAAAACACATATGTACATATTTTCAGGAGCTCTCTCCTTAGGCTGCTACTGCTAGGGTGCCATCGCAATTACTGACTTATTTATCACAAACTACGGATAATGTCACTACTCAAAGAAGTGAGATATAATCCCTGAGAGACTAATGTTTTGACGCTTTTTGTTAAGTCAGTAATTACTATGGTTAAAAAAATATATATAAAAGAGATTTTGGAGACTTAATGTGAAATGTCTGGAAAACAAAGATATGATAAATGAATGGGAAGCATGAATCACAGAAAATATGTAAACTGAAAATATTAACGAAATCTGACACTGATCTGTGGACATGTATGAAGCCAGGAATACCAGGATTATGTTATTGAAGTGCAAATATTTAGCTAACGCACAAAATAATAGATAGGCCTACATGGAGATAATTAAGTTATATCTTAGTCCACATTTAAGAGGTACAACTACATTTGAAAAAATATAAATGATAATAAATGACATGAATTGGAAAATGAAATAGTCTAGATGGAAGATTCTTGACTTTTGAATTCCTTATAATCATTCTCAATATTTCTGTATTATGAACTGTAAATGTGATGTAATGTATTGTATTTATGTTTTGATCCTAAACAACTAGAAATATAACCAACAACAACAACAATTGTTTTTGTAAATACACTGAGTGTACCACACCTTCTCTTTCCATGATATAGACTGACCAGGTGAATCCAGGTGAAAGCTATGATCACTTATTGATGTCACTTGCTAAATCCACTTCAATCAGTTGTAGATGAAGGGGAGGAGACAGGTTAAAGAAGGATTTTTAAACCTTGAGACAATTGAGACATGGATTGTGTATGTGTGCCATTCAGAGGGTGAATGGGCAAGACAAAATATTTAAGTGCCTTTGAACGGGGTACGGTGGTAGGTGCCAGGCGCACCAGTTTGTGTCAAGAACTGCAACGCTGCTGTTTTTGAGAGAGATACCCCACAGCCTGCAGTGGAGATAAGATGAGAGTGGTGCCCCACAGCCTGCAGTGGAGATAAGATGAGAGAGATGCCCCACAGCCTGCAGTGGAGATAAGATGAGAGAGATGCCCCACAGCCTGCAGTGGAGATAAGATGAGAGAGGTGCCCCACAGCCTGCAGTGGAGATAAGATGAGAGTGGTGCCCCACAGCCTGCAGTGGAGATAAGATAGGAGAGATGCCCCACAGCCTGCAGTGGAGATAAGATGAGAGTGGTGCCCCACAGCCTGCAGTGGAGATAAGATGAGAGTGGTGCCCCACAGCCTGCAGTGGAGATAAGATGAGAGAGATGCCCCACAGCCTGCAGTGGAGATAAGATGAGAGTGGTGCGCCACAGCCTGCAGTGGAGATAAGATAGGAGAGATGCCCCACAGCCTGCAGTGGAGATAAGATGAGAGTGGTGCCCCACAGCCTGCAGTGGAGATAAGATGAGAGTGGTGCCCCACAGCCTGCAGTGGAGATAAGATGAGAGAGATGCCCCACAGCCTGCAGTGGAGATAAGATGAGAGTGGTGCCCCACAGCCTGCAGTGGAGATAAGATAGGAGAGATGCCCCACAGCCTGCAGAGGAGATAAGATGAGAGTGGTGCCCCACAGCCTGCAGTGGAGATAAGATGAGAGAGATGCCCCACAGCCTGCAGTGGAGATAAGATGAGAGTGGTTCCCCACAGCCTGCAGTGGAGATAAGATGAGAGAGGTGCCCCACAGCCTGCAGTGGAGATAAGATGAGAGAGATGCCCCACAGCCTGCAGTGGAGATAAGATGAGAGAGGTGCCCCACAGCCTGCAGTGGAGATAAGATGAGAGAGGTGCCCCACAGCCTGCAGGGAAGATAAGATGAGAGAGATGCCCCACAGCCTGCAGTGGAGATAAGATGAGAGTGGTGCCCCACAGCCTGCAGTGGAGATAAGATGAGAGAGATGCCCCACAGCCTGCAGTGGAGATAAGATGAGAGTGGTGCCCCACAGCCTGCAGTGGAGATAAGATAGGAGAGATGCCCCACAGCCTGCAGTGGAGATAAGATGAGAGTGGTGCCCCATAGCCTGCAGTGGAGATAAGATGAGAGAGATGCCCCACAGCCTGCAGTGGAGATAAGATGGTTAAGAGCGTTGTGCCAGTAACCGAAAGGTCGCTGGTTCTAATCCCCGAGCCGACTAGGTGAAAGATCTGTCGATGTGCCCTTGAGCAAGGCACTTAACCCTAATTGCTCATGTAAGTCGCTTTGGATAAGAGCCTCTGCTAAATGACTAAAAAAAAATAAAAAATGAGAGTGGTGCCCCACAGCCTGCAGTGGATGTCGTTCATCAGAGGGATCCTGGGATACTAACATTGAAGAAGGTATACTTTGTTGCGTTTATCGCGCAAGTGATAAATCTCCATCTCCGGCGCGGCTCACTCCTGGATTGCGTCCTACCTGACCGGTCGCTCCTACCAAGTGGCGTGGCGAGAAGCTGTCTCCGCACCACGTGCTCTCACCACTGGTGTCCCCCAGGGCTCAGTTCTAGGCCCTCTCCTTTTCTCCCTATACACCAAGTCACTTGGCTCTGTCATATCCTCACATGGCCTCTCCTATCATTGCTACGCTGACGATACACAACTAATCTTCTCCTTTCCCCCTTCTGATAACCAGGCGGCGAATCGCATCTCTGCATGTCTGGCAGACATATCAGTATGGATGACGGATCACCACCTCAAGCTGAACCCTGGCAAGACGGAGCTGCTCTTCCTCATGGGGAAGGACTGCCCGTTCCATGATCTCGCCATCACGGTTGACAACTCCGTTGTGTCCTCCTCCCAGAGTGCGAAGAGCCTTGGCGTGACCCTGGACAACACCCTGTCGTTCTCCGCTAACATCAAGGCGGTGACCCGATCCTGCAGGTTCATGCTCTACAACATTCGGAGAGTACGACCCTGCCTTACACAGGAAGCGGCACAGGTCCTAATCCAGGCACTTGTCATCTCCCGTCTGGATTACTGCAACTCGCTGTTGGCTGGGCTCCCTGCCTGTGCCATTAAACCCCTACAACTCATCCAGAATGCCGCAGCCCGTCTGGTGTTCAACCTTCCCAAGTTCTCTCACGTCACCCCCCTCCTCCGCACACTCCACTGGCTTCCAGTTGAAGCTCGCATCCGTTACAAGACCATGGTGCTTGCCTATGGAGCAGTGAGGGGAACGGCACCTCTGTACCTTCAGGCTCTGATCAGTCCCTACACCCAAACGAGGGCATTGCGTTCATCCACCTCTGGCCTGCTGGCTCCCCTTCCTCTGCGGAAGCATAGTTCCCGCTCAGCCCAGTCAAAACTGTTCGCTGCTCTGGCACCCCAATGGTGGAACAAGCTCCTTCACGACGCCAGGACAGCGGAGTCACTCACCACCTTCCGGAGACATTTGAAACCCTACCTCTTTAAGGAATACCTGGGATAGGATAAAGTAATACTTCTACCCCCCCAAAAAAAAATGTTTTAAAAAAATTGGAAAGTGGTTATCCCACTGGCTATAGGGTGAATGCACCAATTTGTAAGTCGCTCTGGATAAGAGCGTCTGCTAAATGACGTAAATGTGCCCTTGAGCAAGGCACTTAACCCTAATTGCTCCTGTAAGTCGCTCTGGATAAGAGCGTCTGCTAAATGACTAAAATGTAAAATGTAAATGTAAATAAATTGCACTGGAAAAACGAATACAAAATCAAAGAAACTAGAAATCATTGTGAAGTTAGCAAAAATATTTTGGGACCTTCAGGACTTCACGGCCAAAACATTACAAGGAATAGTGAGGTAATAAGAGGTCCCCCCTTCTCAGGCTCCTGACCCTGTCCTGACCCTGTAGGGATCGGAGACGACATTTGAGTCCGATTGAAGGAGGAAAGTTGTTGTTTTTGTTGGCCCTTCCCCCTTCCCATACTATTTCTGCATTAAAGTTGATCAAAGTTGTCACCCATCCAGTAGGTGGCGGCATGCACCTCTAATGTTGTTTGAGGACCGCCATAATACCATAGAAGAAGAAGAAATGGCTGGAGATTCTATAAAGACGCTTCTGTGACTGTGAGTTCACCTGTTTTCCACTGGAACTGTAAAGGAAAATCTGTTAATGTTGTAGGTAACGTTATTTTGGGACCTAGAGACAGACCTACACCCCCTTCGTCCTATAGCTATGTTTGCGAGTCATCTCTCTCGCAAGTTCACCTGCCTTCAGAAACTTCCTTCGCCGTGGAGTGGAGTTTAGTCCGCTATGGTTACAGGGGTTTCACCTGCCTCCACCACATCTGGCTAATGAGGGATCCCTAATAGACTAGTAAGGGTTTCATCCCAATACTTGATCCTTCCTCTGAAGTGTGCACTTGTGTACTTGTTCACTAAATGTAAAAGCATTGGATTGGTGTTAGCATTGGGCTAGACAGAGTTTCCTATATGCCAGTCATTTCCTTTGAAATCCATGAAGGGAGGTAAACAAGTGGAGAAAGGAGAGATTGTTGGGACCACAGGCTAAGGTAGGTTCCTCATCACCTCCAATTTATGAGCAGAAATGTAAACCAGTTGGTAAGATTATTCAACTAAGAATCCCAATGAAACATGACGAATGAAGATATCCATTTTCATCTTCCTACAACCTGTTATAGGAGACTGGTCCTGAAACCAGACATTAAACTTCTCCCCTTGAGAAATAGACTGGAGTTATTGACCATGACTTAAACAGGCGCTATCAATTAACTGTGTGCATTGAAACGTAATACATTTCCCCTTTGTGATAAATTGTTCATCATCATCATCACACACACATTATTCATCATTGAACCCGCTGTTGGAAATGGAAAACTTGTTCAGAGTAAGTGATTGATTGAGGTGATGAATTAACTCACATTCTTGGTCGAAAGCACAATGATGCAATGCTGATGCTATCTTGTTTAGTTTGGTTGCTTCCATTAAATATAAAGCGGGGTCCCAAATTATTCACCCTTGATCAAGATGAGCAATAATAAGAGTGTATAAAATAAATAATTCAAATGCTGAGCTATGTTGTATCCTCAAAACATTTTCGGAATGATATTATTTTATGCTAGTACAATTGCTCAGAGAAAGAGATTTTGTTTAACACGTAATACTTTTGTTTCTCAAAAAGGTAGGGGTCAATCATTGACACCCCAAAATATTCTTATATTGTAAATAAAGTTGTCAAAAGTTTAGTATTTGGTCCCGTATTCCTATAGCACGCAATAACTACATCAAGCTTGTGACTCTACAAACTTGTTGGATTCAGTTTGTTCAGATTATTTTGTGCCCAATAGAAATGAATAGTAAATAATGTTTTGTGTCATTTTGGAGTCACTTTTTAATTATAAATAAGAATAGAATACTGTATGTTTCTAAACGCTTCTACATTAATGTGGATTCTACCATGACTATGGATAGTCCTGAATGAATTGTGAATAATAATGAGTGAGAAAGTTTACAGAGGGTCAAAGATCATTCCCCCAAGACATGCTAACCTCTCACCGTTACCAATAACAGGGGAGGTTAGCATGTCTTGGAGGTATGATCTTTGACCCTCTGTAACTATTTACCATTCATTTCTGTTGGGCACAAAATAATCTGAAACACAGCCAAAACAAACAGCAAATGCATCCAACACGTTTGTAGAGTCACAAGCTTTTCATGGTAGGAATGTGGGACCAAATACTACACTTTTGACTGCTTAATTTATAAGAATCTTTAGGGGTGTCAATGATTTCTACCCCTACCTTTTCGAGAAAAAAAGTATTACTTGTTAAACAAAATCTCTTTCTCTGAGCAATTGTACTAGCATAAAACAATATAATTCCCCCAATTTTTTTGAGCATACAACATAGCTCAGTATTTGAATTGTTTATTTTATACACTCATTATTGCTAATCTTTATCAAGGTGCCAATAATTTGGAACCCCGCTGTATTGCTGTTGAATGTATTATCTAGATACGCTGCAAACAACCTGTGCATCCCAAATGGCACCCTATTCCCTATATAGTGCACTACAGGGCTCTGGTCAAAAGTAGTGCACTATATAGGGAATAGGGTGCCAATCTCTGGTCTAAAGTAGTGCACTATATAGGGAATAGGGTGCCATTCTCTGGTCTAAAGTAGTGCACTATATAGGGAATAGGGTGCCATTCTCTGGTCTAAAGTAGTGCACTATATAGGGACTAGGGTGCCAATCTCTGGTCTAAAGTAGTGCTCTATATAGGGACTAGGGTGCCATTCTCTGGTCTAAAGTAGTGCACTATATAGGGAATAGGGTGCCAATCTCTGGTCTAAAGTAGTGCGATATATAGGGAATAGGGTGCCAATCTCTGGTCTAAAGTAGTGCGATATATAGGGAATAGGGTGCCAATCTCTGGTCTAAAGTAGTGCGATATATAGGGAATAGGGTGCCAATCTCTGGTCTAAAGTAGTGCACTATATAGGGAATAGAGTGCCATTCTCTGGTCTAAAGTAGTGCACTATATAGGGACAAGGGTGCCAATCTCTGGTCTAAAGTAATGCACTATATAGGGAATAGGGTGCCAATCTCTGGTCTAAAGTAGTGCGATATATAGGGAATAGGGTGCCAATCTCTGGTCTAAAGTAGTGCACTATATAGGGAATAGGGTGCCATTCTCTGGTCTAAAGTAGTGCACTATATAGGGAATAGGGTGCCAATCTCTGGTCTAAAGTAGTGCACTATATAGGGAATAGGGTGCCATTCTCTGGTCTAAAGTAGTGCACTATATAGGGAATAGGGTGCCATTCTCTGGTCTAAAGTAGTGCACTATATAGGGAATAGGGTGCCATTCTCTGGTCTAAAGTAGTGCACTATATAGGGAATAGGGTGCCAATCTCTGGTCTAAAGTAGTGCGATATATAGGGAATAGGGTGCCAATCTCTGGTCTAAAGTAGTGCACTATATAGGGAATAGGGTGCCAATCTCTGGTCTAAAGTAGTGCACTATATAGGGACTAGGGTGCCATTCTCTGGTCTAAAGTAGTGCACTATATAGGGAATAGGGTGACATTCTCTGGTCTAAAGTAGTGCACTATATAGGGAATAGGGTGCCAATCTCTGGTCTAAAGTAGTGCACTATATAGGGACTAGGGTGCCATTCTCTGGTCTAAAGTAGTGCACTATATAGGGACTAGGGTGCCATTCTTATAGAAGGAGAAGACCAGACAGGACACACAGGTGAGTTATATACACATTTATTTGTTAACCTTCATATGCTAGTAGACTTAATGGGGGAACAATGCTGTTTAATCGCTACAGAAATGTTAACATACATGTACAATAACAGTGTTCTGTGGTCACATAATTGTTGGGACTACTAACATGCGTACGAAGATATGCGAAACAATCTGCAGCTGAAAAAGATGTGTAATGATAATGTGCTTTAAATATTTACAAAAAAGAGAATCAAAAACGAAATCCTCAAAATAAGAATGATATATAGACATGGGGATTATATATAGACATGGGGATTACATATAGACATGGGGATTACATATAGACATGGGGATTATATATAGACATGGGGATTACATATAGACATGGGGATTATATATAGACATGGGGATTACATATAGACATGGGGATTATATATAGACATGGGGATTACATATAGACATGGGGATTACATATAGACATGGGGATTATATATAGACATGGGGATTACGTATAGACATGGGGATTATATATAGACATGGGGATTACATATAGACATTGGGATTACATATAGACATGGGGATTATATATAGACATGGGGATTATGTATAGACATGGGGATTACATATAGACATGGGGATTATATATAGACATGGGGATTACATATAGACATGGGGATTATATATAGACATGGGGATTATATATAGACATGGGGATTATATATAGACATGGTGTTACATATAGACATGGCGGTTACATATAGACGTGGGGATTATGTATAGACATGGGGATTATATATAGACATGGGGATTACATATAGACATGGGGATTATATATAGACATGGGGGTTACATATAGACGTGGGGATTATGTATAGACATGGGGATTATATATAGACATGGGGATTACTTATAGACATGGGGATTATATATAGACATGGGGGTTACATATAGACGTGGGGATTATGTATAGACATGGGGATTATATATAGACATGGGGATTACATATAGACATGGGGATTACATATAGACATGGGGATTATATATAGACATGGGGATTACATATAGACATGGGGATTATGTATAGACATGGGGATTATATATAGACATGGGGATTATATATAGACATGGGGATTACATATAGACATGGGGATTATATATAGACATGGGGATTACATATAGACATGGGGATTATATATAGACATGGGGATTACATATAGATATGGGGATTACGTATAGACATGGGGATTACATATAGACATGGGGATTACGTATAGACATGGGGATTACATATAGACGTGGGGATTATGTATAGACATGGGGATTACATATAGACATGGGGATTATATATAGACATGGGGATTATATATAGACATGGGGATTACATATAGACATGGGGATTATATATAGACATGGCGATTATATATAGACATGGGGATTATATATAGACATGGGGATTACATATAGACATGGGGGTTACATATAGACGTGGGGATTATGTATAGACATGGGGATTATATATAGACATGGGGATTACATATAGACATGGGGATTATATATAGACATGGGGATTATATATAGACATGGGGATTATATATAGACATGGGGATTATATATAGACATGGGGATTACATATAGACATGGGGATTATATATAGACATGGGGATTACATATAGACATGGGGATTACATATAGATATGGGGATTACGTATAGACATGGGGATTACATATAGACATGGGGATTACGTATAGACATGGGGATTACATATAGACGTGGGGATTATGTATAGACATGGGGATTACATATAGACATGGGGATTACATATAGACATGGGGATTATATATAGACATGGGGATTACGTATAGACATGGGGATTACATATAGACATGGGGATTACGTATAGACATGGGGATTACATATAGACGTGGGGATTATGTATAGACATGGGGATTACATATAGATATGGGGATTACGTATAGACATGGGGATTACATATAGACATGGGGATTACGTATAGACATGGGGATTACATATAGACGTGGGGATTATGTATAGACATGGGGATTACATATAGACATGGGGATTACATATAGACATGGGGATTACGTATAGACGTGGGGATTACATATAGATATGGGGATTACGTATAGACATGGGGATTACATATAGACATGGGGATTACGTATAGACATGGGGATTACATATAGACGTGGGGATTATGTATAGACATGGGGATTACATATAGACATGGGGATTATATATAGACATGGGGATTATATATAGACATGGGGATTACATATAGACATGGGGATTACGTATAGACGTGGGGATTACATATAGACATGGGGATTACGTATAGACATGGGGATTACATATAGACATGGGGATTACGTATAGACATGGGGGATTACATATAGACGTGGGGATTATGTATAGACATGGGGATTACATATAGACATGGGGATTATATATAGACATGGCGATTATATATAGACATGGGGATTATATATAGACATGGGGGTTACATATAGACATGGGGATTACATATAGACATGGGGATTACATATAGACATGGGGATTACATATAGACATGGGGATTACATATAGACATGGGGATTACATATAGACATGGGGATTACGGATAGACATGGGGATTATGTATAGACATGGGGATTATATATAGACATGGGGATTATATATAGACATGGGGATTATATATAGACATGGGGATTACATATAGACATGGGGATTATATATAGACATGGCGATTACATATAGACATGGGGATTATATATAGACATGGCGATTACATATAGACATGGGGATTACATATAGACATGGGGATTACATATAGACATGGGGGATTACATATAGACATGGGGATTACGGATAGACATGGGGATTATGTATAGACATGGGGATTATATATAGACATGGGGATTACATATAGACATGGGGATTATATATAGACATGGCGATTACATATAGACATGGGGATTATATATAGACATGGGGATTATATATAGACATGGGGATTATATATAGACATGGGGATTACGTATAGACATGGGGATTACATATAGACATGGGGATTACATATAGACATGGGGATTATATATAGACATGGGGATTACGTATAGACATGGGGATTACATATAGACATGGGGATTACGGATAGACATGGGGATTATGTATAGACATGGGGATTATATATAGACATGGGGATTACATATATACATGGGGATTACGTATAGACATGGGGATTATGTATAGACATGGGGATTATATATAGACATGGGGATTACATATAGACATGGGGATTACATATAGACATGGGGATTATATATAGACATGGGGATTATATATAGACATGGGGATTATGTATAGACATGGGGATTACATATAGACATGGGGATTATATATAGACATGGGGATTACATATAGACATGGGGATTACATATAGATATGGGGATTATATATAGACATGGGGATTATATATAGACATGGGGATTACGTATAGACATGGGGATTATATATAGACATGGGGATTACATATAGACATGGGGAACAAACAATGTAGCATTTCTTCGTTTGTGGGAAGGGAAGGGGGAGTTCAATAATATTACGTGTGGATGACACAAATAACCATTCTCTGAAAGAAAATAAAGGAACAATCTTTTCGCCGCCATGTTAGCGGTATCACAAATGATCAAGCGATGATGCTGAATGCTCACAGAGTTAATTTCAGCATCCACACACAGTCTCACACACAGTCTCACACACAGTCTCACACACAGTCTCACACACACAGTCTCACACACACAGTCTCACACACAGTCTCACACACACAGTCTCACACACACAGTCTCATACACACAGTCTCTCACACAGTCTCACACACAGTCTCTCACACAGTCTCACACACAGTCTCACACACAGTCTCACACACAGTCTCACACACAGTCTCACACACACAGTCTCACACACAGTCTCACACACAGTCTCACACACACAGTCTCACACACAGTCTCACACACACAGTCTCACACACACAGTCTCACACACAGTCTCACACACACAGTCTCACACACACAGTCTCACACACACAGTCTCACACACAGTCTCACACACAGTCTCACACACACAGTCTCATACACACAGTCTCACACACAGTCTCACACACAGTCTCACACACAGTCTCACACACACAGTCTCACACACAGTCTCACACACAGTCTCACACACAGTCTCACACACAGTCTCACACACACAGTCTCATACACACAGTCTCACACACAGTCTCACACACACAGTCTCATACACACAGTCTCACACACAGTCTCACACACACAGTCTCACACACAGTCTCACACACAGTCTCACACACAGTCTCACACACACAGTCTCACACACAGTCTCACACACAGTCTCACACACACAGTCTCACACACAGTCTCACACACAGTCTCACACACAGTCTCACACACACAGTCTCATACACACAGTCTCACACACAGTCTCACACACACAGTCTCACACAGTCTCACACACAGTCTCACACACAGTCTCACACACACAGTCTCACACAGTCTCACACACAGTCTCACACACACAGTCTCACACACAGTCTCACACACAGTCTCACACACACAGTCTCACACACAGTCTCACACACAGTCTCACACACACAGTCTCACACACACAGACTCACACACACAGTCTCACACACAGTCTCTCACACACAGTCTCACACACACAGTCTCACACACACAGTCTCACACACAGTCTCACACACACAGTCTCTCACACACAGTCTCACACACACACAGTCTCACACACAGTCTCACACACACAGTCTCACACACACAGTCTCTCACACACAGTCTCACACACAGTCTCACACACAGTCTCACACACAGTCTCACACACACAGTCTCATACACACAGTCTCACACACAGTCTCACACACACAGTCTCACACACAGTCTCACACACACAGTCTCACACACACAGTCTCACACACACAGTCTCACACACACAGTCTCACACACACAGTCTCACACACACAGTCTCACACACACAGTCTCACACACACAGTCTCACACACAGTCTCACACACACAGTCTCACACACACAGTCTCACACACACAGTCTCACACACAGTCTCATACACAGTCTCACACACAGTCTCACACACACAGTCTCACACACACAGTCTCACACACAGTCTCACACACACAGTCTCACACACAGTCTCACACACAGTCTCACACACACAGTCTCACACACACAGTCTCACACACACAGTCTCACACACACAGTCTCACACACACAGTCTCACACACAGTCTCACACACACAGTCACACACACACAGTCTCACACACAGTCTCACACACACAGTCTCACACACACAGTCTCACACACAGTCACACACACAGTCACACACACACAGGCTTTTGTCCTACATGCCTCCCTATTTCATACACAGGGCTCTGGCCAAAAGTAGTGTGCTGTATAGGGAATACGGTGCCATTTTAGATTTGCCTCCATCCATACACCATCCTGAGGAAACATTCTGCCGCACCAACTCAGATCCTCCCTGCTGCACTACTCTACCTGTGTAATTAATAATGACTATACACTCACATGAAGACATTAACAAAAACACCAAGAAAATGGAAATGTAGACTGATAGAGGTAAGGAGTTTTACAGAGATAGTTATCATACCCTCCTTTGAACAGATGAAAGAATAATGAAAAAAAAAAAAAAAAACTATCAGTGGAATATCAAATCCCCTTGTTTTATATTTGCCAAACTTTTGGAAATACCAAAGTGGCATGTAGGAAGACACTAAGCATACTTTTCCCATGTAGGATCACTTTGAGAGAACATAGAAAACATTGCACCATGACCTCTCACTTTTAGCAGATGAATCTTGGACAGAATAAAAAAAAAAAAAAGAATGTAAAGAGTCAAATGATTTTTGGAAGTCTGGAGATTGGAGACATAACACACCACCACAGAACATTGAGTGGGCCACTACCAACATGTTCACCTCCTGTCGGTCTTGGGGTGGACTGTACACTGATGTCTTGTGATATGATTACATGTGTTCCTGTGTGTGTTGTTTTGTCTTTTAGCTAGTGTCTTTCATTGAGATATTCCCTAACCTGGTGTCAGAGCATTTCGTATTATTCTGTACGTAAATCCGTGAACACTCTTTTTTTTAGTATGATACAGTATGTTATGTTTCGTATGGCATGTATTAATTTGTGGATGTTCATTACCCATTTGGTATGATATTTTATGAATTACAATTCATGTTACGAATTTGCAAAACGTACAATATGTTCCGGATTTGCAAAACGTATGATATGTTACGAATTCTTATTAGCTAGCTCGCTAACGTTAGCTAGTCTAGGGTTAGGGGAAGGGTTAGCTAAAAGGGTTAAGGTTAGGGTTAGGGGAAGGGTTAGCTAACATGCTAAGTAGTTGCTAGGTAGCAAAAAATGAGTAAGTAGTTGGAAAGTTGCTAATTAGCTAAAATGCTGAAGTTGTCCGTGATGAGATTTGAAATCGCAAACTTTGGGTTGCTAGATGTTCTTGTTATACGCCGACCCATCCACCCCCCTTTTGCCTTAAGCAACCATCTGCCTTATGTAGCCATACCAAACGTAACATATCATCCCAAATGGGGTATCTCGGCTTTTCGTACAGAATAATACGAAATGCTCTGAGACCAGGTTGCATTCCCCTTGTGTCTGCATAAAGCTATAGCCATTGTTCATATGTGTTTCATATGTGTGCTAGGGAAGGTTGGATCACTGTTGACCACTGTCAACAATGACTGCTCTCATTCTCACCTAAGAACTGCTCTTCCTCCTTTCACACAAGGACTGCTGTCACTTAGAAACATGGTCTCCTTTTGCCCAAACATTATTGTCCCCCCCTGCATCCCAAAAACTGCCTCCCTCCCTCCCTCCCTGTCCTGACCTGACCCAATGGACCATCTCTCTCTCTCGCTCTCTCTCTCTCTCTCTCTCTCTCTCTCTGTCTCTCTCTCTCTCTCGCTCTCTCTCTCTCTCTCAGCTGTTAAGCGAATCGATTGCTCGAACAGTTGAAACACTGTGTCACTCACACCCCATGTCTATATTCCTCTCTCTGTCCCACTGGAGGTTGATGAGGAGAAAGATATCCAGAAACAGCTGCTCCCTGGTAGCCAAGAAATCAACATCATATTTTATAAAGTAATAGCCATAACTAGATGATATTATAATACCTGTAAAGTTTATAGATAGAAAACCTGAGAACTCAATAATATTAGTTGTATCTATGACTTAAAGACCTGAATTCTTCCTATAAAAATTATAATTTTCTGTACAGTACTATGACATGAACAAAGGCTAATGACTGGCCACCTTCTCATAAACAACGTCTTTATGAAAAGGCGCGCATCATATCAAACAACAGTTATGGCAGGAAATCGTGGTCGTGCTTCTTGATTTTGGTTTAGAAAAAATATAGTCTTTCTCAACATTAATTCACAAAAAAAACAACATTAAATACTTTTTTTTTGTTAGTGGCCATTGGAAATAAATAAATAATATAATATCTTAAATCTTCCATAATTGTTTTTAGGTTTTTTGTGTGAATTCTAAAAGGTCCTCATGGTTAATTTGGATCCGTATCTCTCCAAAGCAGAATCACATTTGAGTTCTGTTGACATCGGGCAGTTAGGATGACTGACAACACATCGCCAGCCACACCAATATGTAAGGGATAATCAACGAGGGGCTATGCGTTCTATGGAAAACAATGAACGACGTGGAAGGTGTGTTCTGGAGTGGAACTGACCTTCCATGGAGTTGCATTATTTTCCAGAGATAGAGCCCCATGTTGATTATCCCTTTTATACCAAGGCTATAATTTAATTTATAGTTTACTAGATAGCGACAGTAGTTGCCTTGGTAACCAAACAAACAGACTTGCTAGTTTAGCTAACCAAACCATCAGTCCTAGCCTGCTATTATGAAAATCGAATTCAACAATGCCGATAATGTTTTGAAAATCGACTTCTGCTTTCAAAAGCAACTCAAACATAGATGAACAAACATGTAAGAATGAACTATGGCCATTTAATTCTACAGTGTAAATATATCGTGGATTATATGGAAATAATGCACGCTACAGAATGCCCTTCAAGCCAATCAGAAACAAATATTAAACAATGCCATGTTATAATTGAAAGTAAAGATGTAAAATTCTCAGTTTACATTGTGTTAGCTATTTCATGGCATTGTTGAATAGTAATTTCTGATTGGCTTGAAGGGCAGAGCTTGCATTATTTCCCTATTGCACACGGTATATCAGCACGGTAGAATTCAATGGCTATAGTTCATTCTTACATGTTTCATTGAGTTGCTTTTGAAAGCAAAAATCGAAATGAAAACATTATTGGGCATTGTTGAATTCGATTTTTATAATACAGTAGCAAGTTGGTTTGGTGGTTTGGTTAGCGAAACTAGCAAGTCTGTTTGGTTACCATGGCAACTACTGTCGCTATCAAGTAAAGTTGCTAGCTACTTCAGTGGATGTTGAATACATTTCTACCTGCAAATGAACACATTTCTAGCGGCAAATGAGTTAAAATATAGTAATGGTATGAATGGGATGATCAACTCGGGTGTCACACTCTGGCTCCAGGACTGTGTGTTAGAGCCAGGGTGTATCTCATTTGGTGGTGTTGGGGTTGGGTGAGTTTCATTTTGTTTGTGTTTAGTGGTGATTGGTCAATGACTCCCAATCGGAGGTAACGAGTGTCAGCTGTCGGCTCGTTATCTCTGATTGGGAGCCATATATATACTGTTGTGTTTCACTGTTTGTTTGTGGGTTTTTGTTCCAGCGTTCTATGTTCAGTCGATGTACTGAGGACGTTACGGATCGTGTTTTGTTTTGTCGTTATTTCAACATTAAAGTCATGTTCACTCCCAACGCTGCGCTTTGGTCGTATTTCATAGGCGATCGTGACAGAAAAACCCACCATAAAAGGACCAAGCAGCGTGTCAAGCGGCAACAGGATCCACCTACACAGGATTTATATCCACCCATAAAGGATTCATGGACATGGGAGGAGATACTGGATGGTAAGGGTCCTTGGGCACAACCGGGAGAATATCGCCTCCCTCGTGAAGAGCTGGAGGCAGCTAAAGCCGAGAGGAGGCGATATGAGGAGGCAGCACGGAGGCAAGGCTGGAAGCCCGGGAGTACAACCCAAAAAAATTTTTGGGGGGCACATGGCTTGAGCGCCTGGGCAGCAGGAGGCTGCCACAGGGAGATGTGGAGAGAAGGCTATCGGATTACGGGAGCCATTGGCGAGTAGAGGGAGGGAAGTTGTTGTGGCACGGCATGAGAGACTGAAGTGTGTTACCAGTCCGGTCCGGCCCGTTCCTGATCCCCAGTTAAGGCCAGTGGTGTGTGTTCCCGGGCACGGACCGGCCTGTTCCTGCTCCAAGCACGTATCCTACGGGGTGCGTCACCAGCCCAGCCCGGCCTGTTCCTTCAGAGCCGTCCGCCAGACCGGAGCCGCTAGAGCCTTCCGCCAGACAGAATCATACACCTGCTATGGAATCAGCAGGAGCCGACGCAGCCTATGCTGGACTGGAGGCTCGGGTTCGTGACGGGCAGGAGCGGCTCATGCGGATGGGAGCCGCCCTGCTGGAGGTGATGACTGCTATCCGAGGCTGGGGTCCGCCTCCACCGCTAGCCGCCCAGCCAGCACCATCAGCCAGCCATGAGCAGCCAGACCCGTCAGCCAGCCGCGAGCAGCCAGATCCGTCAGCCAGCCATGAGCAGCCAGATCCGTCAGCCAGCCATGAGCAGCCAGATCCGTCAGTCAGCCATGAGCAGCCAGATCCGTCAGCCAGCCAGAGCAGCCAGATCCATCAGCCAGCCATGAGCAGCCAGATCCGTCAGCCAGCCGCGAGCAGCCAGATCCGTCAGCCAGCCATGAGCAGCCAGATCCGTCAGCCAGCCACGAGCAGCCAGATCCGTCAGCCAGCCATGAGCAGCCAGACCCGTCAGCCAGCCATGAGCAGCCAGATCCGTCAAGCCAGCCGAGCAGCCAGATCCGTCAGCTAGCCATGAGCAGCCAGATCCGTCAGCCAGCCATGAGCAGCCAGATCCGTCAGCCAGCCACGAGCAGCCAGACCCGTCAGCCAGCCATGAGCAGCCAGATCCGTCAGCCAGCCGCGAGCAGCCAGATCCGTCAGCTAGCCATGAGCAGCCAGATCCGTCAGTCAGCCATGAGCAGCCAGATCCGTCAGCCAGCCATGAGCAGCCAGATCCGTCAGCCAGCCATGAGCAGCCAGATCCGTTAGCCAGCCATGAGCCGGCCCAGCCAGGATCCGCCAGAGCCGTCCAGCCAGGATCCGCCAGAGCCAGCCAGCCAGGATCCGCCAGAGCCGTCCAGCCGGGATCCGCCAGAGCCGTCCAGCCGGGATCCGCCAGAGCCGTCCAGCCGGGATCCGCCAGAGCCGTCCAGCCGGGATCCGCCAGAGCCGTCCCAGCCGGGATCCGCCAGAGCCGTCCAGCCGGGATCCGCCAGAGCCGTCCAGCCGGGATCCGCCAGAGCCGTCCAGCCGGGATCCGCCAGAGCCGTCCAGCCGGGATCCGCCAGAGCCGTCCAGCCGGGATCCGCCAGAGCCGTCCAGCCGGGATCCGCCAGAGCCGTCCAGCCGGGATCCGCCAGAGCCGTCCAGCCGGGATCCGCCAGAGCCGCCCAGCCGGGATCCGCCAGAGCCGTCCCAGCCGGGATCCGCCAGAGCCGTCCAGCCGGGATCCGCCAGAGCCGTCCAGCCGGGATCCGCCAGAGCCGTCCAGCCGGGATCCCGCCAGAGCCGTCCAGCCGGGACCCGCCAGAGCCGTCCAGCCGGGACCCGCCAGTGCCGTCCAGCGGGACCCGCCAGTGCCGTCCAGCCGGGACCCGCCAGAGCCGTCCAGCCGGGATCCGCCAGAGCCGTCCAGCCGGGATCCGCCAGAGCCGTCCAGCCGGGATCCGCCAGAGCCGTCCAGCCGGGATCCGCCAGAGCCGTCCAGCCGGGATCCGCCAGAGCCGACCAGCCGGGAGCCACCAGAGCCGTCCAGCCAGTATCCGCCATTCAGCCTGGTACTGCCCCTTAGTCCGGTACTGCCCCTTAGTCCGGTACTGCCCCTTAGTCCGGTGCTGCCCCTTAGTCCGGTGCTGCCCAGTCCGGTGCGCCCCTTAGTCCGTGCCGCCCCTTAACCCAGTGGGGTTTAGTTGGGGGGTGGTCATGTGGAGGAGGCTAGGGAAGCGGGTGGTGACTAAGGTGGGATGGGGACCACGACCAGGGGCAGAACCGCCACCGTGGACAGACGCCCACCCAGACCCTCCCCTAGACTGTATGCTGGTGCGCCCGGAGTTCGCACCTTTAGGGGGGGGTACTGTCACACTCTGGCTCCAGGACTGTGTGTTAGAGCCAGGGTGTATCTCATTTGGTGGTGTTGGGGTTGGGTGAGTTTCATTTTGTTTGTGTTTAGTGGTGATTGGTCAATGACTCCCAATCGGAGGTAACGAGTGTCAGCTGTCGGCTCGTTATCTCTGATTGGGAGCCATATATATACTGTTGTGTTTCACTGTTTGTTTGTGGGTTTTTGTTCCAGCGTTCTATGTTCAGTCGATGTACTGAGGACGTTACGGATCGTGTTTTGTTTTGTCGTTATTTCAACATTAAAGTCATGTTCACTCCCAACGCTGCGCTTTGGTCGTATTTCATAGGCGATCGTGACATCGGGGCTCTAAGCGTTATCTGGAAAATAATGCAACTCTGTGGAAGGTTAGTTAAACTCCGTTAGAGCATCGTGGAACACACACCTTCCACATCGTTCATTATTTTCCATAGAACGCTCCTCCTTGATTATCCCTTACATAATGGTGTAGTGGTCATAATAACACGCAATTCATTATGTATTAAAGATATAGCTTCTGAAATATACAAGTGTAGTACTAGTGTCTGCCTGTACACTTACAATCCCATTGGACAGAAATTAAAGTGCCACAATTCTTGGCCTGCATAGATTGCAGAATGATGTATTGCACTTTCCACACCTCTCTGTCTCTCTGTCTCTCTGTCTCGCTGTCTCTGTCTCTGTCTCTCTCTCTCTCTCTCTCTCTCTCTCTCTCTCTGTCTCTCTCTCTCTCTCTCTCTCTCTCTCTCTCTCTCTCTCTCTCTCTCTGTCTCTCTGTCTCTCTGTCTCTCTGTCTCTCTCTCTCTCTCTCTGTCTCTCTGTCTGTCTCTCTGTCTCTCTGTCTCTCTCTCTCTCTCTCTCTCTCGCTCTCGCTCTCGCTCTCTCTCTCTCTCTCTCTCTCTCTCTCTCTCAATCTCAGAATGGGCATTCAGATTGTCGGTTCGTAAATTCAGAGTGTTTCGCTCTCGGAGCGTTCAGAGTGCAGACTGGACGCTCTGGCGGAGGAGTAGTGTTATTCCGAGATTTCTGACCTCACAACGGCAGTCAAGCACCCAAGCTAACTGGCTAACGTTGGCTAGCTTGCTAGCTAGTTCTAGACGCAAATGAGAGAACACCTCACTCTGGCCATTTTACTCGCCCTAGCAGAGCTGGTTAGGCTGTTTTTATGTTATCCAGAGCATTGGGGACTGTAACTGTGCTGCTGGCAACAATTCAATCACGCTTTTTTGCAGACATTTACTGGCACCAGCCATATTCAATGTCTATATTCAACGGGTGTTGAGCGTTCATAAATTATTCAGTTATTCTGCGTTATTTACGAACGCACCCTAAACTGTGAGGACCAACAGAAAAGTTCCTCCTCCTCCTCTTCCTCCTCCTCCTCCTCCTCCTCCTCCTCCTCTTCCTCCTTCTCCTCCTCCTCTTCCTCCTTCTCCTATCTGTAGGCCTACTATTCAGATCTATGTGGCTTTCTCAAACTCAATACTAGTTTTAATATTATAAACTCAGCCAAGTGCCATGCTAAAACAATATATATATACAGTGGGGAAAAAAAGTATTTAGTCAGCCACCAATTGTGCAAGTTCTCCCACTTAAAAAAATGAGAGAGGCCTGTAATTTTCATCATAGGTACACGTCAACTATGACAGACAAATTGAGATTTTTTTTTCCAGAAAATCACATTGTAGGATTTTTAATGAATTTATTTGCAAATTATGGTGGAAAATAAGTATTTGGTCACCTACAAACAAGCAAGATTTCTGGCTCTCAGAGACCTGTAACTTCTTCTTTAAGAGGCTCCTCTGTCCTCCACTCGTTACCTGTATTAATGGCACCTGTTTGAACTTGTTATCAGTAAAAAAGACACCTGTCCACAACCTCAAACAGTCACACTCCAAACTCCACTATGGCCAAGACCAAAGAGCTGTCAAAGGACACCAGAAACAAAATTGTAGACCTGCACCAGGCTGGGAAGACTGAATCTATAATAGGTAAGCAGCTTGGTTTGAAGAAATCAACTGTGGGAGCAATTATTAGGAAATGGAAGACATACAAGACCACTGATAATCTCCCTCGATCTGGGGCTCCATGCAAGATCTCACCCCGTGGGGGTCAAAATGATCACAAGAACGGTGAGCAAAAATCCCAGAACCACACAGGGGGGACCTAGTGAATGACCTGCAGAGAGCTGGGACCAAAGTAACAAAGCCTACCATCAGTAACACACTACGCCGCCAGGGACTCAAATCCTGCAGTACAAGACGTGTCCCCCTGCTTAAGCCAGTACATGTCCAGGCCCGTCTGAAGTTTGCTAGAGTGCATTTGGATGATCCAGAAGAGGATTGGGAGAATGTCATATGGTCAGATGAAACCAAAATATAACTTTTTTGGTAAAAACTCAACTCGTCGTGTTTCGAGGACAAAGAATGCTGAGTTGCATCCAAAGAACACCATACCTACTGTGAAGCATGGGGGTGGAAACATCATGCTTTGGGGCTGTTTTTTTCTGCAAAGGGACCAGGACGACTGATCCGTGTAAAGGAAAGAATGAATGGGGCCATGTATCGTGAGATTTTGAGTGAAAACCTCCTTCCATCAGCAAGGGCATTGAAGATGAAACGTGGCTGGGTCTTTCAGCATGACAATGATCCCAAACACACCGCCCGGGCAACGAAGGAGTGGCTTCGTAAGAAGCATTTCAAGGTCCTGGAGTGGCCTAGCCAGTCTCCAGATCTCAACCCCATAGAAAATCTTTGGAGGGGAGTTGAAAGTCTGTGTTGCCCAGCGACAGCCCCAAAACATCACTGCTCTAGAGGAGATCTGCATGGAGGAATGGGCCAAAATACCAGCAACAGTGTGTGAAAACCTTGTGAAGACTTACAGAAAATGTGTGACCTGTGTCATTGCCAACAAAGGGTATATAACAAAGTATTGAGAAACTTTTGTTATTGACCAAATACTTATTTTCCACCATAATTTGCAAATAAATTCATTAAAAATCCTACAATGTGATTTTCTGGATTTTTTTTTCTCATTTTGTCTGTCATAGTTGACGTGTACCTATGATGAAAATTACAGGCCTCTCTCATCTTTTTAAGTGGGAGAACTTGCACAATTGGTGGCTGACTAAATACTTTTTTTCCCCACTGTATATATATTCCAGCAGTAAATTGGAATAAACAGCAACATAAAAACAGATATTTTCATTTGGTGAAAAAAAAAGAAAGCAGAGAAAGTTGAAGTTAAAATGTGTGTTTAAAAGTTCGACTGAAATCGTTCAGGGTTAAAACTCAATCATGTACAGTCCAAAACACTACAGCAATACAAACAAAATATGTGTTTTAAATGATCAGCAGGACCAGGATGGTAATAATAATCAACTAGAAATGCACAGACCAAACAGTTACGGTGATATCAGGAGGACGCTGAGGATATGATAAATAAATGAGGATATTACAGATCAACCACCCCATGACGGAAAATAAAAACACACATTTACTGGTAACATTATCGAGCCGCTAGGATGCGCTGATAGACTGATAGATAAAAGCTCTGACAGTACAAAGACACTGTATTTTAGTTTTTTTTTCTGTGATATGCTATCATTGGCCGCTTCCAAAAATGGTACCCCATTCCCTACATAGTGCGCTACTTTTGACCAGAACCCTATGACTATAGTATTCTGCTTACCCATGGGACTCTGGTCAAAAGCGATGCACTATATAGGGAACAGGGTGTTATTTGGGATGTACCATTGTCGACATTGTCTAAGGGAAGCGCCACGGTAGCAATATTGCAAGAGTTAGTGACCAAAAGATCTGTCAGGTTGATACATAACTTGTTATTAAGTTGGAATATCCCCACTGCCCAAACAGAAAGCCTCTGATTGTCTTAACTAACTGTAGGCCTACTTTACCGTATTTAGACTATTTAAATTCGTAAAAGCTACATTCAGATGTACATATTATCAGAGAGTAAAGAACATATTGTGTGATGTTGTGATGGGAGTCGAGAAGTGGAAAAGTCGCTCTGGATAAGAGCGTCTGCTAAATGACTGAAATGTACATGCAAAGTCATGAAAAGGTATAGCGTTGTATTTCAACCACCCTAATTATTTATTCTTTCTATAAAACTATGTTGCTTGCTGATATAAATATGTTTATTTATTATGTTTAGGCTAGTAGCTGAAGCATTTGCCAGTTGTCCTCACTGATGACAGATTTTTGGCAACCACGGTTGTTGTGTACTGAGAGGAAGAAAAGGGTTTTCATCCTTCTTTCCAACGAAAATAATAATAATAATAATAATAATAATAATAATTATTATAATAATAATAATAATAATAATAATAATAATAACAACAATAATAATATTCTGGTCATTTAGCCAAAGTTCGGACATTATTAAATTGAAAACACAAAACCAATTATAATGAAAACTAAACACAATAATGTTAATGACATTACAGTTCATACATAAATCTCATCGTCAGCAGAAAAGCATTACGTAATTGTCATGGTTTTTACACGTTGCATTTCCACGAAAGGTCATGATATGTTTGTCATAGGTCGCTACGTTGCAACACTCTGGCAGAGTCCCAAATGGCACCCTATTCCCTATATAGTGCACTACTTTATAGGGAAAAAGTTGTGCACTATACAGATTAAGGTAAAGGGTGCCATTTGGGATACACACTCTGTCTGAGGTCTGTCAATGTATTACTTCCATTGTCCTCACATTGGAAATATTTGTAGCTTTGGTGAACGTGGGATTTCTTCTGCCTCTTCTTCTGTGCATTGCCTTTGTTGTCATAATATGTGCAGTGGAGCGCTTTCAGCCAACTACTTTATTTTATTTTTTAAATGCATGCTTTTTAAAGATAAATCCCTCCATGCATTTCGCACTGTTGCTAGAATAAAAATAAACAAGATTGAAATATACATCAGGATAATGTCCTCCTCATATTTTGATAAATTGTATCTGTCCGTATGAGTTTCTCATTTTGAGCCCCACAGTTTTATTCTCCCCGTCTTTCCTCCTAATTTTGCAGTCTCTGTTTCAGCAGTAAACCGCTGGAGTCTCTGTTTCAGCAGTAAACCACTGCAGTCTGTTTCAGCAGTAAACCGCTGCAGTCTGTTTCAGCAATAAACCGCTGCAGTCTGTTTCAGCAGTAAACCACTGCAGTCTGTTTCAGTAGTAAACCGCTGCAGTCTGTTTCAGTAGTAAACCACTGCAGTCTGTTTCAGTAGTAAACCACTGCAGTCTGTTTCAGCAGTAAACCACTGCAGTCTCTGTTTCAGTAGTAAACCACTGCAGTCTGTTTCAGTAGTAAACCACGGCAGTCTCTGTTTCAGTAGTAAACCACTGCAGTCTGTTTCAGTAATAAACCACTGCAGTCTCTGTTTCAGCAGTAAACCGCTGCAGTCTCTGTTTCAGCAGTAAACCGCTGCAGTCTCTGTTTCAGCAGTAAACCACTGCAGTCTCTGTTTCAGCAGTAAACCACTGCAGTCTCTGTTTCAGTAGTAAACTGCTGCAGTCTCTGTTTCAGTAGTAAACCACTGCAGTCTGTTTCAGTAGTAAACCGCTGCAGTCTCTGTTTCAGCAGTAAACCGCTGCAGTCTCTGTTTCAGCTATATACAACAACACACGTGAAAGGGACTTGTCATAAATATCTCTTCCATTATTTCACTATCTGCCCCTTTTTCTCTCTTCTCACTTCTCCAATACCTCCTCATTCTTCTTCGTCTTTATCAGCAGGCCAAGGATAGGTTAATTAAACGTAGTTCCAGTGGGTCACATGCTGGTATCGCAGGTCGGGGACAGACTGCCGTCCCTGGCCATCAGGTGGATCTCTGGTGTAAACATTTGGTTCTCTGATTTGTTGTGTCCACTTTGGTTGCCCTCCCTGCCTGCCCCTCCTCCCACCACCACACCCTGGGTGCAGTTCACCGCCGATGCCCCTCCTGCCGTTCCCGCCACTTCTGTCTGATTCTTCTCCTCGTTGGATGAACCTTGACCCCTGAGACCCTGGTCCAGGGCGTCCTCATCCCCTGGCGTGGTGTCCACCACCACCAGCCTCTTGGGGGACATGGGGCTGGTCTCGTCTTCTGTGCCCAGAATGAGAGCCTCTGTGCTGGGGAGGAGCGGCGAGGTCTCCCTCTCTGGGGATTCATCCTCCATGAGGCTGGAGCTGATGTCATGGGGAGAGGTGGTGCTGGGTGGTGTCGGGGGGGCCTCGGTGGGTGGGCCCTTGATGAAGTTGAACTTTAGCCCTTTGGTCCCCTTGATGACAGGGTTGATGCTGTCTCTCAGGGAGCTATGGATGTTCTCCATGGTTCTGTTGAAGCTCTCCACGTTGTCTCTCGGAAACTGTGTGCCGCCATCTTGGTTGTAGGGGACAAACTCATACATGCTGTCTTTGAGGGAGGCGGTGTCCTGGAGGTTTTGGACATTGTTGACCCTCGATTCTGGGAGGAGGTCCAGAGATAGAGGGAACTTTCTTCCGTATCCAGAGCCCTCCCCGAACTCAGCCCCGCAGCTGGGAAAGCTGTCCACGCTCGACAGGCTGCGCACTGCTTCGCTTTCCTTCAGCAGGGGCTCGGTCGAGGAAGAGGGTAGCACTTCCTGCCTCTCCAGCTCCACTTCCTGTGGGGGCGGAGCCGGGACTGGCGGGGACCCTGGGTGCTGTTGCTGCGGCGACGCCAGGGTTGCCGTGGCGGCGGAGGTGCTCACAGTGCTCACAGAGCAGGAAGTGTTAAGGTTGGTGAAGGACTGAGACTTGGTCAGCTGGTTGAACATGATCTCTAGGTTCTGAGCGTTAAGAAGCTGAGAGGTGCTGCCTCTAAATTCGGGGATACCGCCTCTGAACTGAGGGCTACCGAGCTGCTGCCGCTGAGGGCTACCGAGCTGCTGCCGCTGAGGGCTACCGAGCTGCTGCCGCTGAGGGCTACCGAGCTGCTGCCGCTGAGGGCTACCGAGCTGCTGCCGCTGAGTGCTACCGAGCTGCTGCCGCTGAGGGCTACCGCTGGTTGTGATGGTGATGCGGTGGGTGGACCCCAGGAGGACGGACTCTGGGTACTTCTTATCCAACGACCTCAGGCTGATGTCGGAGGTGGTGTGTTTGGGCGTACCTGCCCAGCGGTTGGGGGACAGGTGGTTGTCCAGGCCCACACAGAGCTTGTCCTCTCCTCCTTTCTGCACGACTACATCCATCAGCTCCATGCTCCGGGCGAACGCGTCCTTCAGGTTCATGGAGACGATACTGCCGTTCCTCTTGGCCCTCTCCAGCGCCTCCCGCCTCTTGATGGCCTTCTCCTGCCTCTTCTGCTCCTTGTAGAACTCAGAGAAGTTGTTGACTATAATGGGGATGGGTAGAGCGATCACCAGCACCCCGGCGATACAGCACAGACCCCCGACTATCTTACCGAGCAGAGTCTGAGGGTAGATGTCACCGTAACCCACCGTGGTCATAGTGATGGTGGCCCACCAGAAGGACGCGGGGATGCTGGTGAACTTGGTGGCGTCTTCGTCCTTCTCGGCGAAGAAGACGAGGCTGGAGAAGATCATGATGCCCATGGCCAGGAAGAGGATGAGCAGGCCCAGCTCGTTGTAACTCCGCCTCAGAGTGAAGCCTAGGTTACATTACATTACATTAGAAAAACAAAAATGTCCACCCCTTTGGGTTCTCAGGATCAGGATTAAGAAACACCAGGCTAAG
>NW_025533536.1:315000-347500 GCF_020615455.1 Coregonus clupeaformis | reverse complement strand
AAACTTCTTTTGGGGAAGCACGAGACACTTTTTGCTGATTTGTATAAAAATGGGAACATAAGCAACCTTATCTTCCACACAGACCATCCCCTGGCATGGCACAGTGCTATACTAGCACACTACCCCTCTGTTAAGAGGGGTGGTGTTAGCGACGGGTGGAAACTCAGGATACTGGACAACGAGGACTCTGAGTCGTCTAATATTAATCTCTATAAATCTGGAACAGTATTGGTACTGGGCAACACCAAACATTTCCAGCTGGACTTTCACCTAATCAAAGAAAAAGCTCAGCAGGAGAAGCTCTCCCTTGAGAAAGATACCCCTACCCCGAGCGGGTCAGACCAGACCTCTTCATTAAATAACCCCACAGAGCAACCCCAAGCAGAAAGTCAACTTCCCAGCACAGAGTACTACTCCCTCATTGAAATGAAGGATAAATTCACCCAGCTGGAGGTAAGGCAGGTGGAGCTGGAACAGCAGGTGAACACACTCCAGTCAGCACAGACCCAGACAACAGTCCAGCACAACAACACCCCCTTAACTAGACCTGGAGAGCTGCACTCTGGACTGTGGTGAGACAACATCAACAGGAGAAAGAGCAGGAGCAGGAGAAGAACAGAGCACTAGAGGAGAGGATCAGAGTGCTGGAGGAGAAGGTGAGAACGATGACGGGTGACATTGAACAACCCATTAGAGAACAGCCCACCTCAGATCCTGGCCAAAGTCTCGACACCGCAGCAGAACAGTCCACCCTAGACCCTGACCATAGCCTCGACATCACACCCAGACAAACAAATGAAGAACCCCAAGCCCTGGGGACCCCAACCCCCTCTGAGCAACCCCCCAGTCAGACACCCTGATAGCCCTCATGACGACCCCCCACACCCACTGAGGACATACACAAGCCACAGATTGTACTCCTTATGGACTCAAACGGGAAATACATACAAGAAAATAAACTTTTTCCAAAACACACAGTGTCTAAACTCTGGTGTCCAAACACCCAGCACGCTCTAGACCTTCTGTCTGAGGACCGACTAGGATCACCCAGCCACATAATAATACACACAGGCACAAACGACCTGAGAACACAGCAGGAAAGGGTGGCCACATCACTCAAGGGAGTGATAGAAAAAGCTTCTTCTACTTTCCCCAACGCACAAGTGGTTATCTCAACTCTGTTACCACGAAAAGACTTCCACCCTGCTACCATACAGCGGGTAAACGCAAGTATTTCCCGTGACTGTGCATCAAAACCAAATGTCTTCCTGGCCCACCACTCCACCCTGGACGTGAACAGCCTTTACGACCAGGTCCACCTATACAAGGCAGCAGTGCCCACTTTCGCCCGGACCCTAAAGGATATCGCCCTCAACCGCAGACCCAACACCTCACACAGGAGCAACAGATCAACAGACACCCCGCCCAGACCAGCGAGACACTCTCCCAGACCTGCGGGACCCCCCCCAGGACCTACACATAGAGGACCCCCGCAGAGAGGACCTACATCCAGACCACAGCACCATCAACCACATCTACAACCCCACCAATTAACTCCCCCCCAAGTCAACCATGCCCACACCCCATTTAGGCCCCCTCAGATCAGACCTATGCCCCTCCTACCCACCCCAAGCCCCCCACTCCCACAAAGAGGGCCTCAACATGAAAGTCACACATACGCCCAGGCCATGAGCAGGCAAACAGGCCCAACACCCACTCTTACACTAGCCCAAGCCAATGGCATGTACCAGATGCTCAGCAGGCTCTGCTCACAATTACTGGCCTGAGGCCAAACCACACAACCAACAACATTAGACACTTTATGGAACACAAAGCCTTCACTATTTCATCCTGGAATATCCAAGGCCTGAGGTCATCTGCCTTTGGCCTAAAGAGCAGGAATCTGGACTTCACCAAAGAAATCGGAAATACAGACATTGTCATCCTACAAGAAACATGGTATAGAGGAGACAGACACACTGGTTGCCCTCTAGGTTACAGAGAGCTGGTAGTCCCATCCACCAAACTACCAGGTGTGAAACAGGGAAGGGACTCAGGGGGTATGCTAATTTGGTATAGAGCAGACCTAACTCACTCTATTAAATTAATCAAAACAGGAACATTTTACATTTGGTTAGAAATTCAAAAGGAAATTATCTCAACTGAGAAAAATGTCCTCCTGTGTGACAGCATTCCCTCCCCCATATGCCCCCCTAGGCACAACTACGACAACATAACCAACAAAAATGGGTCACGACTCCTGCAGCTCTGTCGCACACTGGGTATGTACATAGTCAATGGTAGGCTTCGAGGGGACTCCTATGGTAGGTACACCTATAGCTCATCTCTTGGCAGTAGTACTGTAGACTACTTTATCACTGACCTCAACCCAGAGTCTCTCAGAGCGTTCACAGTCAGCCCACTGACACCCCTATCAGACCACAGCAAAATCACAGTCTACTTGAACAGAGCAATACTCAATCATGAGGCATCAAAGCCAAAAGAACTGAATAATATTAAGAAATGCTATAGATGGAAGGAAAGTAGTGTTGAAACCTACCAAAAAACAATTAGGAAACAACAAATTCAATCCATTCTAGACAACTTCCTGGACAAAACGTTCCACTGTAATAGTGAAGGTGTAAACTTGGCAGTAGAAAACCTAAACAGTATATTTGACCTCTCAGCTTCCCTATCAAATCTAAAAATCTCTAACAGAAAACCAAAGAAAAGTAATAACAGTGATAAATGGTTTGATGAAGAATGCAAAAACCTAAGAAAGAAATTGAGAAACCTATCCAACCAAAAAACATAGAGACCCAGAAAACCTGAGCCTACGCCTTCACTATGGTGAATCACTAAAACAATACAGAAATACACTACGGAAAAGAAGGAACAGCATGTCAGAAATCAGCTCAATGTAATTGAAGAATCCATAGACTCTAACCACTTCTGGGAAAATGGGAAAACACTAAACAAACAACAACACGAAGAGCTATCTATCCAAAATGGAGATGTATGGGTAAACCACTTCTCCAATCTTTTTGGCCCTATAACAGAGAACAAACAGCAAAAAAATATACATGATCAAATGCAAATCTTAGAATCAACTATTAAAGACTACCAGAACCCTCTGGATTCTCCAATTACATTGAATGAACTACAGGATAAAATACAAACCCTCCAACCCAAAAAGTCCTGTGGTGTTGATGGTATCCTCAATGAAATGATAAAATATACAGACCACAAATTTCAATTAGCTATACTTAAACTCTTTAACATCATCCTTAGCTCTGGCATCTTCCCCAACATCTGGAACTAAGGACTGATCACCCCAATCCACAAAAGTGGAGACAAATTTGACCCCAATAACTACCGTGGGATATGCGTCAACAGCAACCTTGGGAAAATCCTCTGCATTATCATTAACAGCAGACTAGTTCATTTCCTCAGTGAAAACAATGTACTGAGCAAATGTCAAATTGGCTTTTACCAAATTACCGTACGACAGACCACGTATTCACCCTGCACACCCTAATTGACAAACAAACAAACCAAAACAAAGGCAAAGTCTTCTCATGCTTTGTTGATTTCAAAAAGCTTTTGACTCAATTTGGCATGAGGGTCTGCTATACAAATTGATGGAAAGTGGGGTTCGGGGAAAAACATACGACATTATAAAATCCATGTACACAAACAACAAGTGTGCGGTTAAAATTGGCAAAAAAACACACACATTTCTTTCCCACAGGGCCGTGGGGTGAGACAGGGATGCAGTTTAAGCCCCACCCTCTTCAACATATATATCAACGAATTGGCGAGGGCACTAGAACAGTCTGCAGCACCCGGCCTCACCCTACTAGAATCTGAAGTCAAATGTCTTCTGTTTGCTGACGATCTGGTGCTTCTGTCACCAACCAAGGAGGGCCTACAGCAGCACCTAGATCTTCTGCACAGATTCTGTCAGACCTGGGCCCTGACAGTAAATCTCAGTAAGACAAAAATAATGGTGTTCCAAAAAAGGTCCAGTTGCCAGGACCACAAATACAAATTCCATCTAGACACCGTTGCCCTAGAGCACACAAAAACTATACATACCTCGGCCTAAACATCAGCGCCACAGGTAACTTCCACAAAGCTGTGAACGATCTGAGAGACAAGGCAAGAAGGGCCTTCTATGCCATCAAAAGGAACATAAAATTTGACATACCAATTAGGATCTGGCTAAAAATACTTGAATCAGTTATAGAACCCATTGCCCTTTATGGTTCTGAGGTCTGGGGTCCGCTCACCAACCAAGAATTCACAAAATGGGACAAACACCAAATTGAGACTCTGCATGCAGAATTCTGCAAAAACATCCTTCGTGTACAACGTAAAACACCAAATAATGCATGCAGAGCAGAATTAGGCCAATACCCGCTAATTATCAAAATCCAGAAAAGAGCCGTTAAATTGTATAACCACTTAAAAGGAAGCGATTCCCAAACCTTCCATAACAAAGCCATCACCTACAGAGAGATGAACTTGGAGAAGAGTCCCCTAAGTAAGCTTGTCCTGGGGCTCTGTTCACAAACACAAACAGACCCCACACAGCCCCAGGACAACAACAACAACAACACAACTAGACCCAACCAAATCATGAGAAAACAAAAAGAGAATTACTTGACACATTGGAAAGAACAAACAAAAAAACAGAGCAAACTAGAATGCTATTTGGCCCTAAACAGAGAGTACACAGTGGCAGAATACTTGACCACTGTGACTGACCCAAACTTAAGGAAAGCTTTGACTATGTACAGACTCAGTGAGCATAGCCTTGCTATTGAGAAAGGCCGCCGTAGGCAGACCTGGCTCTCAAGAGAAGACAGGCTATGTGCACACTGCCCACAAAATGAGGTGGAAACTGAGCTGCACTTCCTAACCTCCTGACAAATGTATGACCATATTAGAGACACATATTTCCCTCAGATTACAGCGATCCACAAAGAATTCGAAAACAAACCCAATTTTGATAAACTCCCTTATCTACTGGGTGAAAAACCACAGTGTGCCATCACAGCTGCAAGATTTGTGACCTGTTGCCACAAGAAAAGGGCAACCAGTGAAGAACAAACACCATTGTAAATACAACCCATATTTATGTTTATTTATTTTCCCATTTGTACTTTAACTATTTGCACATTGTTACAACACTGTATATATACATAATATGACATTTGAAATGTCTTTATTCTTTTGAAACTTGAGTGTAATGTTTACTGTTAATATTTATTGTTTATTTCACTTTTGTTTACTATCTACTTCACTTGCTTTGGCAATGTTAACACACGTTTCCCATGCCAATAAAGCCCTTAAATTGAAATTGAAATTGAATTGAGAGAGAGGGATGGAGGAAGAGGGAGGGAGGGTGGGGGAGAGAGGGAGGGAGGGAGGGAGAGAGAGGGGGAAAGAGGGAGAGAGAGAGAGAGAGGGGAGGGAGGGGGAGAGAGGGATGGAGGGTGGTGGGGGAGAGAGGGAGGGAGGGGGAGAGAGGGAGGGAGAGAGAGAGAGAGAGAGAGAGAGAGAGAGGGAGGGAGGGAGGGAGGGAGGGAGGGAGGTCGGATGGGTGGGTGGATGGGTGGGGGAAAGAGGGAGGGTGGGTGGGGGAGAGAGAGAGAGGGGGAGAGAGGGAGAGAGAGATAGGGAGGGAGGGGGAGAGAGAGAGGGGGGGAGAGAGAAAAAAGCATTCAATCAGTGACGTCACCCACTCTGAGACCTAGAAGTAGTTGTTTCCCTTTTCTGTGAGGACTGCTGCTCTGTAAGGACTGCTGCTCTGTAAGGACTGCTGCTCTGTAAGGACTGCTGCTCTGTAAGGACCACTGCTCTGTAAGGACTGCTGCTCTGTAAGGACTGCTGCTCTGTAAGGACTGCTGCTCTGTAAGGACTGCTGCTCTGTAAGGACTGCTGCTCTGTAAGGACCTCTGCTCTGTAAGGACTGCTGCTCTGTAAGGACTGCTGCTCTGTAAGGACTGCTGCTCTGTAAGGACTGCTGCTCTGTAAGGACCGCTGCTCTGTAAGGACCACTGCTCTGTAAGGACCCCTGCTCTGTAAGGACTGCTGCTCTGTAAGGACTGCTGCTCTGTAAGGACTGCTGCTCTGTAAGGACTGCTGCTCTGTAAGGACTGCTGCTCTGTAAGGACCGCTGCTCTGTAAGGACCACTGCTCTGTAAGGACCCCTGCTCTGTAAGGACTGATGCTCTGTAAGGACCACTGCTCTGTAAGGACCGCTGCTCTGTAAGGACCGCTGCTCTGTAAGGACTGCTGCTCTGTAAGGACTGCTGCTCTGTAAGGACTGCTGCTCTGTAAGGACTGCTGCTCTGTAAGGACCGCTGCTCTGTAAGGACCACTGCTCTGTAAGGACTGCTGCTCTGTAAGGACTGCTGCTCTGTAAGGACTGCTGCTCTGTAAGGACTGATGCTCTGTAAGGACCACTGCTCTGTAAGGACTGCTGCTCTGTAAGGACTGCTGCTCTGTAAGGACTGCTGCTCTGTAAGGACTGCTGCTCTGTAAGGACCGCTGCTCTGTAAGGACTGCTGCTCTGTAAGGACTGCTGCTCTGTAAGGACCGCTGCTCTGTAAGGACCGCTGCTCTGTAAGGACCGCTGCTCTGTAAGGACTGCTGCTCTGTAAGGACCGCTGCTCTGTAAGGACTGCTGCTCTGTAAGGACTGCTGCTCTGTAAGGACTGCTGCTCTGTGAGGACTGCTGCTCTGTAAGGACTGCTGCTCTGTAAGGACCACTGCTCTGTAAGGACTGCTGCTCTGTAAGGACTGCTGCTCTGTAAGGACTGCTGCTCTGTAAGGACTGCTGCTCTGTAAGGACTGCTGCTCTGTAAGGACCGCTGCTCTGTAAGGACCACTGCTCTGTAAGGACCGCTGCTCTGTAAGGACCGATGCTCTGTAAGGACTGCTGCTCTGTAAGGACTGCTGCTCTGTAAGGACTGCTGCTCTGTAAGGACCGATGCTCTGTAAGGACTGCTGCTCTGTAAGGACTGCTGCTCTGTAAGGACTGCTGCTCTGTAAGGACTGCTGCTCTGTAAGGACTGCTGCTCTGTAAGGACCGATGCTCTGTAAGGACTGATGCTCTGTAAGGACTGCTGCTCTGTAAGGACTGCTGCTCTGTAAGGACTGCTGCTCTGTAAGGACTGCTGCTCTGTAAGGACTGCTGCTCTGTAAGGACTGCTGCTCTGTAAGGACCACTGCTCTGTAAGGACTGCTGCTCTGTAAGGACTGCTGCTCTGTAAGGACTGCTGCTCTGTAAGGACCACTGCTCTGTAAGGACCACTGCTCTGTAAGGACTGCTGCTCTGTAAGGACTGCTGCTCTGTAAGGACTGCTGCTCTGTAAGGACTGCTGCTCTGTAAGGACCGCTGCTCTGTAAGGACTGCTGCTCTGTAAGGACTGCTGCTCTGTAAGGACTGCTGCTCTGTAAGGACTGCTGCTCTGTAAGGACTGCTGCTCTGTAAGGACCACTGCTCTGTAAGGACTGCTGCTCTGTAAGGACCGCTGCTCTGTAAGGACTGCTGCTCTGTAAGGACCGCTGCTCTGTAAGGACTGCTGCTCTGTAAGGACCCGCTGCTCTGTAAGGACTGCTGCTCTGTAAGGACCGCTGCTCTGTAAGGACTGCTGCTCTGTAAGGACCGCTGCTCTGTAAGGACTGCTGCTCTGTAAGGACTGCTGCTCTGTAAGGACTGCTGCTCTGTAAGGACTGCTGCTCTGTAAGGACCACTGCTCTGTAAGGACCGCTGCTCTGTAAGGACTGCTGCTCTGTAAGGACTGCTGCTCTGTAAGGACTGCTGCTCTGTAAGGACTGCTGCTCTGTAAGGACCGATGCTCTGTAAGGACTGCTGCTCTGTAAGGACCACTGCTCTGTAAGGACTGCTGCTCTGTAAGGACCGATGCTCTGTAAGGACTGCTGCTCTGTAAGGACTGCTGCTCTGTAAGGACTGCTGCTCTGTAAGGACCGATGCTCTGTAAGGACTGCTGCTCTGTAAGGACTGCTGCTCTGTAAGGACTGCTGCTCTGTAAGGACCGATGCTCTGTAAGGACTGCTGCTTTGTAAGGACTGCTGCTCTGTAAGGACTGCTGCTCTGTAAGGACTGCTGCTCTGTAAGGACTGCTGCTCTGTAAGGACTGCTGCTCTGTAAGGACCGCTGCTCTGTAAGGACTGCTGCTCTGTAAGGACCGATGCTCTGTAAGGACTGCTGCTCTGTAAGGACCGATGCTCTGTAAGGACTGCTGCTTTGTAAGGACTGCTGCTCTGTAAGGACTGCTGCTCTGTAAGGACTGCTGCTCTGTAAGGACTGCTGCTCTGTAAGGACTGCTGCTCTGTAAGGACCACTGCTCTGTAAGGACTGATGCTCTGTAAGGACCGCTGCTCTGTAAGGACTGCTGTTCTGTAACTAAACACCAGTCAGGGAGTCCAGAAGAAGGATTGTCCACGTGGAAAGGTTCAAATGTGAGTTAATGTGGAGGACAGTGGTTTACAGAGGTTGTCTCAACCTGCCCTGAAGAGTTGAGAGGCAGAGTGGAGTTCTGCTGCTCCCAGGCTAGGCCACTGATTGGCTGATCAGGACAGCTGACTCTGTTCTCTGGCAACCTGGTCGTTAACGCATAGGTGTGAAGTGCCCTATGCCACTGAGCACTAGGGTCAGGCTGAGGCAGGGGATGGTAACCTACCTTATCAGTAAAAGGCTACAAAGTTTGTGTCTCTCCCAGGGCCAGAGAGAAGGTTAAGGAGAAATAACAGCGTATTACCTACACAGTGCACTACCTTTGACCAGGGCCCATTGGGAATAGAGGATAATTTGGGATGCAGCCACAGCAAAGAGTCCATCTCCTCCGGAGCATGAAATAGGCCTCCTTGAGCAAAGCAAAGCCGACATTGTTTCTGTGCCAGATTCTTGTGAAATTAAGATACTTTCTTTGCCATAATTAACATCATAAACATGATTTGCATTTGTTTAATACCTAAATAACCTCTCCATTAAAAAGAAGGTGATGAAGAAGGAGGCTTTGACAGCTCCAAACTATTTGAGTCATTACATCGGCCTGCATCCCAAATGGCACCCTATTCCCTATATAGTGCACTACATTTGACCAAAAGTAGTGCACTATAAAGGGAATAGGGTGCCATTTTAGCCACTACATTCATAATAATGATTAATTATTATAACAAAAACCAGTGAGCGGGTCACTCCTAAAGTAGTCGACAATTGCTACAGTGTCACGCCCTGACTCAGGGGACGCTTATATGTTGAGTCAGGGTGTGTATATTCCTTGTTGTGCTTGTTCTATGTTATAGGATCTAGTAGGTCTAGATCTATGTTGGCCGGTGTGGTTCCCGATCAGAGGCAGCTGTCGCTCGTTGTCTCTGATTGGGGACCATACTTAGGCAGCCTATTGGCACTAGTGGGTTGTGGGATCTTGTTCCGTGAAAGGTATGTTGTTTGTGTCTACCTTGGACTTCACGTTTCGTTTCGTTTATTGTTTTGTTGAGTGTTTATTAAGTTTAAATAAACATGTACGTATATCACGCTGCGCCTTGGTCTGACCCGTCTATGAACAAACGTGACAGAAGATCCCACCAAACGAGGACCAAGCAGTGTGCCCAGAAGGAGCAAACGCCGGGGATTCAACGGGAGGTAACTTTAGTAGATGTCCTCCTCGGTTGGGGGAGAATTACTGAGGAGGAGGCCGTCCGTTATCAGGAGGCGATGAAGGTTGATGCCCAGGTAGGAGAGGAGAAACGGCGCCAACCGTGCCGACGACGGAGACCCGAGAGGCAACCCCAAGAAAAATTATTTGGGGGGGGGCACACGGGGTGGATGACGAGGCAGCAGGAGGCAGTGGAAGGGCGAATCTGCAGGTTAGGAGAGGAGGCCACCATGTTACGGGGGCTATTGGTTCAGAGGGAGCAGGAGTTATTCAGTCAGAGGGAGGCGCTACAGGAGGCTAAAAGGGAGAAGGAAAGTGTAGAGGCACGGCGAGAGGAGCTGGTTAGGCAGCAGAAGGAGCGGGGGTTAATAAAGGAACCCTGTCCCGCTCCTCGCACCAAGCAAGTGGTGCGTGTCGCCAGTCCGGTCCGGCCCGTTCCTGCTCCCCGCACTAAGCCAGTGGTGCGTGTTCCCAGTACGGCCCGACCCGTTCCTGCTCCTCGCACCAAGCCAGTGGTGCGCGTCGCCAGCCCGGCCCGGCCTGTTCCTGCTCCTCGCACAAAACCAGTGGTGCGCGTCGCCAGTCCGGTCCGGCCCGTGCCTGCTCCTCGCACCAGACCAGTGGTGCGTTTGTCCAGTCCGGCACGGCCCGTGCCCGTTCCACCGGTGCCTGGTCCGGCACCGGTCAGCTGCTCCACTCCGGAGCCAGAGCAGTCCGCTCCACCGGGGTCCACTCCAGCTCCGGTCAGTGGCTCCAGTCCAGACCCAGACGTCAGCCCCTCTCCAGGTTCGGGGTCTCCCACACCAGGGTCCAGACAGGGCTTGGTACTTCGTGGGAGGAAGGAGAGGGGAAGCAGCGCGCCGAGGTCCAGACCAGACCAGGGGCGCAACAGGGAGGCGGAGAGTAAGAGGTCGTCACGCCCTGAGCCGGATCCGCCTCCGAGGCGGAATGCCCACCCGGCCCCTACCCTGTTATGTTTATGTTGTGCGGTCGGAGTCCGCACCTTTGGGGTACTGTCACGCCCTGACTCAGGGGACGCTTATATGTTGAGTCAGGGTGTGTATATTCCTTGTTGTGCTTGTTCTATGTTATAGGATCTAGTAGGTCTAGATCTATGTTGGCCGGTGTGGTTCCCAATCAGAGGCAGCTGTCGCTCGTTGTCTCTGATTGGGGACCATACTTAGGCAGCCTATTGGCACTAGTGGGTTGTGGGATCTTGTTCCGTATAAGGTATGTTGTTTGTGTCTACCTTGGACTTCACGTTTCATTTCGTTTATTGTTTTGTCGAGTGTTTATTACGTTTAAATAAACATGTATGCATATCACGCTGCGTCTTGGTCTGACCCGTCAATACAGAAAATACAGAACAATACAGAACAATACAGAACAATACAGAACAACACAGAACAACACAGAACAATACAGAACAATACAGAACAACACAGAGTAATACAGAACAATACAGAACAACACAGAACAATACAGAACAATACAGAGCGTATTTTAAGGTGTCCGTATGCTTCCCAGCCGAAACAGTTCTGAAGAGTTTGTGCATATATTATGACAACATTTTGTGACGTTTTTGTTCGTGAGGGCTTTTTCTGCTGTTCGGGCACACAATATTTTTTCAAGAGGCAAGCCGAAGTTCGGAGCTGAAGTCTACGTCCCTTTGTCAGTAAGGATTCTTCAGTAAAGTCTTTGTTTTCATTCAACCAGAGACGACTCGTTTTCATGCACATTGTTTCATTGAGAAATACTGCACCAAACATCTTAGTTAGATGTAAAATTGCGCGACTAAGATCTCCTCGGCAAAAACGTCAGATTTCTTGAGTTATTTTAGATTCATTCTGACAATTTTGAGGAAGTGTACAGTGCATTCGGAAAGTATTCAGACCCCTTGACTTTATTCACGTTTTGTCACGTTACAGCCTTATTCTAAAAATGGATTCCATTTGTTTTTCTTTCTTATCAATCTACACACAATACCCCATAATGACTATGCAAAAACAGGTTTTGGGAAATTTTAGCAAATGTATAAAAAATTTAAAACTGAAATATCACATTTACATAAATATTCAGACCCTTTACTCAGTACTTTGTTGAAGCACCTTTGGCAGCGATTACAGCCTAGAGTCTTCTTGGGTATGATGCTATAAGCTTGGCACACCTGTATTTGGGGAGTTTCTCCCATTCTTCTCTGCAGATCCTCTCAAGCGAAAAAAAAAATAAAAAATGTGGAAAAGGGTAAGGGGGTCTGAATACTTTCCTAATGCACTGGCTACGGCGTCTCAAGATGGACAAACAGTACTCTTGCCGCTTTTTTTTCTCATTTTCCAAGTGACGGTCTGTTAAGGGAGTATGGAGCAGACTCGTTGGGTTCGGCTAGCCTGGTTCTGCTAGCCTGGTTCTGCTAGCCTGGTTCTGCTAGACTGAAGCATGCTGACGCCTTTACAATGACATTTGTCATCACTCAGCGACTGAGCCAAACTTACAGTACTGCTTGACTGACTCAACTCAGGAGTACCACACACATCCTTCACATATACATACACCTCTTCTGGTCAATAGGACAACGAAGCCCCACGTAAACACTGTCATTGTGCTAACCATGTCTCCATTACAGCCCCAGCACCTGATTCTATAATCACCAGGACCTGTCATATCATCCCATTACTGATTCTATAATCACCAGGACCTGTCATATCATCCCATTACTGATTCTATAATCACCAGGACCTGTCATATCATCCCATTACTGATTCTATAATCACCAGGACCTGTCATATCATCCCATTACTGATTCTATAATCACCAGGACCTGTCATATCATCCCATTACTGATTCTATAATCACCAGGACCTGTCATATCATCCCATTACTGATTCTATAATCACCAGGACCTGTCATATCATCCCATTACTGATTCTATAATCACCAGGACCTGTCATATCATCCCATTACTGATTCTATAATCACCAGGACCTGTCATATCATCCCATTATTACAGGGTGTATTTTAAGCTGTCATTAGGGCTCTGGTGTGACACTCAGAGATCACTGTGTGTGTGTGTGTGTGTGTGTGTGTGTGTGTGTGTGTGTGTGTGTGTGTGTGTGTGTGTGTGTGTGTGTGTGTGTGTGTGTGTGTGTGTGTTGTGGCAGACCAGGGGGTTTGATCAAGGTGTTTACACAGATCAGATTATTCCTGGCCGGAGGACCCGTCGAGACCTCTTCCTCTCTCTGCCTCCTCCTCTTCCTCTCTCTGCCTCCTCCTCTTCCTCTCTCTGCCTCCTCCTCCTCTTCCTCTCTCTGCCTCCTCCTCTTCCTCTCTCTGCCTCCTCCTCTTCCTCTCTCTGCCTCCTCCCCCTCTTCCTCTCTCTGTCTGCCTCTCTTCCCTCTCTCTCTGCCTGCCTCCCTCTTACTGGATAACATTTACAGCAGGAATATTCAGGGAGTGAGAGATGTAACACTTTGCTTGAAGTGGGCCTCTTTTAGAGCCATACACAGTACAAGGAAATCTTGGTTTTTGAATCAGCATCAGAAGTTATAGGGCAATGGAAGGTGAACAGTTCAGTTTGTTTGCAGCCTCTACTATGCTTCTGTCCCATGACACGCTCCTCTGAATCGTAAAGAACTGTCAAGAGGCTTGTTCAAGGCAGACAGAGGTCCCTGGACTTACTGCATCATGGGCTTTCCCTCTTTAGCTTCCAGCAGCTTGGTCTTGGTGGAAGAGCTACTAGAACCCTCTTAAATAGAGCACTGTGAACTTTGTGCTGCTCCTATTACCCCCTCCATCCCTCCATCCCTCCATCCCTCCATCCCTCCATCCCTCCATCTCTCTATCCCTCCATCCCTCCATCTCTCTATCCCTCCATCTCTCTATCCCTCCATCCCTCCATCCCTCCATCCCTCCATCCCTCCATCCCTCCATCCCTCCATCTCTCTATCCCTCCATCCCTCTAATCCTCCATCCCTCCATCCCTCCATCCCTCCATCCCTCCATCCCTCCATCCCCCTGTCCCCCTCAACCCTTAGCCAGTCTATTTCAAGCCTGACTTATATTCGGACGATATTTGTTAGGTTTAGTAAATTTTATTTTTAGGAGAGTATAGAGGGAGGAAAGTGGGGTGGCATGAAATATTTATGGCCTACATTCATTACTCTAATGTGGAGCCAGTTGAATCAACACGCCAGCACAAAAAAAAAAAGGCAACTGCAGAGCCCTATGGCTGCGGTGCGCCATTATGGCTCGGAAGGTTCAGACTCAGTAATGTGTCCAGATGCTTGCGCCGCTATTGGGGGGAAACAGCAAATAGAAGGATCTGAGGTAATAATGTGAGAAATTACAGTGAGGCGTTTTCAGTGTCCTCACATAGCTGTGTGTGTCCTCGGATAGCTCCGTTCCAGAGAGACACATTTAGATACTTGGAGTGACTGCATGTGAAGGACAACAAACACTTGTCGAAGGATGTTAGCAATACCTCCAACATCACTCCGTCTCACCAGCTTATTTATGAAGGACCTGCACTAGTAGATGAGTCACAGGTCTACGTTGTCGTCTTGTTATGGCACGGCATGCATGCTGTACACACTTCACTCTGGCTGTGTACCAAATGGCACCCTTTTGACCAGTGCCCTTGAGAGAAAATTTAAGACACCACCACTCTTTCCAATCATTTGTATTCATGAGTTTAATTTCAGGTCCCTGTAGCAACCTGGACTCAGGGGTAGACGTAAAGTAGTACACGTAAATCATAGACACCCCAATATGCTACGTTTCATATGGTATCTATTCATTTGTGGATGTCCATCATCCATTTTGTATGCTATGTTACGAATTGTAATTCTTACAATATGTTATGAATTTGCTAAACATATGATATGTTAAGAATACCAATTTGTTGTGGCTAACGTTAGCTAGGTGGCTAACATTAGCTAAGCTACGGGTTAGGGTTAGGGGTTATGGTTAAGGTTAAGGTTAGGAGTTAGGTTAAAGGGTTAAGGTTAGGGTTAGGGGAAGGGTTAGCCAACATGCTAAGTAGTTGCAAAGTTGCTAATTAGCTAAAATGCTAAAATTTTCCGTTATGAGAATCTAACACGCAATCTTTGGGTTGCTAGACGTTTAGGTTATACGCTCACCCGTCCACACCGAGTAACCATCTGTCTTATGTAAACATGTGAAATGTAACATATCATCCTAATTTAGTGTCCCGGATTTACATATACTATGTTACGTCTAGTCTATGAGACCAGGCTGCCTGTAGAGGAACCTTGAATGACACAGACTGAGGGATTTATTTTCGGCAGTAGCCTTTTGTGCATCACCAATGTTTTATTAAAATATCACGAGTAGCAAAACGGTCAACAGACATTCCACTTTTTATTTATATTGGACGTTATTTTTTTCCTCCAGCTTCTATGAAACGTTTGGACTCATTGTACGTGATGCCCATTGCATGAAAGGTGTCAGTGACTGTAGGAAGCCTGTTTAAGCAACATCAAGTTATTTAAAAAGACTGCTTATTGTTTTTCATTTATCATTTTGTTAAAAAAAAAAAACTATCAAATTCTGATCGCTGTCCGTGGTGCTGAATCCGGTTGTATGGTTGTTACAGGAGCAGGGTCGCAGTTCCGTAGCGACCCACTAGGGGTCATCCTCCGACAACCTTTAGGCACCTTCTCACTCACAGTCTGGACCAATCAGTATCCTATTGGTGTCACCTGTGTCTACCTGTTCGCCTGTGGGGTGTGGTTTATCTCATCTCATCTCCATGGAGACTTCCCCCAACATGAGTATTTGTCCGAAGTGTTTGATCCAGAATATTCCGGCCTGGTGGGAAGGTCTGTGGAAAGTCACAGCAGGATACAACAGCTCTCTGTCAGAGCGGAGACCAGGGTGCGGAACATTTGGGGAAAATGACATGATTAGACCTAATGGGATCTGTCTCCCTCCCTTGCTCTACTTTCTTTCATTTTGCCTCATCCTCTCTTTCTCTGTTTCATTCACTTGCTCTCTCTCTCTGTCTCTCTCTCTCTCTCTCTCTCTCTCTCTCTCTCTCTCTCTCTCTCTCTCTCTCTCTCTCTCTCTCTCTCTCTCTCTCTCTCTCTCCTTGTCGTTATTGCTCCCATATCAGCCCTCTAGCCAATCAGTAGGCCTCTAGCCCATCTATGACGTTTATGACACAGATGTTTGTGTGAGCGAAGAAACTGAGGAGAAAGAGAAAGAGAAAGAGAAGGAGAAAGAGAAGGAGAAAGAGAAAGAGAAAGAGAAAGAGAGGGGTTTTATATCAGCGCTGACTAAACTGTGTCCTTTTACTGGGAGGCGAGAGGAGAGGGGAATAGAGAGGGAGAGAGGGGAATAGAGAGGGAGAGAGGGAAATAGAGAGGGGAATAGAGAGGGAGAGAGGGGAATAGAGAGGGAGAGAGGAGAAAAGAGAGAGAGGGCGAGAGACGGAGAGAGAGAGAGACCTTTGCTTCCCTACAGTGGAACAGCATGACCTCTGCAGCATGTATCACCACCCACCCACAACACTGCAGCATGTATCACCACCCACCCACAACACTGCAGCATGTATCACCACCCACCCACAACACTGCAGCATGTATCACCACCCACCCACAACACTGCAGCATGTATCACCACCCACCCACAACACTGCAGCATGTATCACCACCCACCCACAACACTGCAGCATGTATCATCACCCACCCACAACACTGCAGCATGTATCACCACCCACTGTAATGTGCAGATCATTTATACAACACATATAGACCTACAACACAGAGCCTGAATATAGACCTATATCTGACATAGCCTTTCAAGAACAAGAGGTAACCCCATGGACATGGGATGTCCTTTACAAGAGAACAACAACAACATTATATAGTAAGCTACATCCAAAACATCCACAACACAAAATGACAGTTGGCAGCTGATGTAGTATGTACTGTAGGCTTAGAACTAACGACCCTGTGGAGAGAGAGAGACCCTTTCTCCATCTCCTTCTCTCTCTCTCTCTCTCCTTCTCTCCCTCTCTCAATCTCTCTCTCTCTCTCCCTCTCTCTCTCTCTCTCTCTCTCTCTCCTTCTCTCTCTCTCTCCTTCTCTCCCTCTCTCAATCTCTCTCTCTCTCAATCTCTCTCTCTCTCTCTCTCTCTCTCTCTCTCTCTCTCTCTCTCTCTCTCTCTCTCTCTCTCTCTCTCTCTCTCTCTCTCTCTCTCTCTCTCTCTCTCTCTCTCTCTCTCTCTCTCTCTCTCTCTCTCTCTCTCCCTCCCCCTCCCTCCCTCCCTCCCTCCCTCCCTCCCCCCATCCCCCTATCCACTAAACCCTGAGAGACAGGATGACCCAGTCTCTTACTCCCTCCATTAGTAAGCTGTGTGTGTGTGTGAGACAGGCAGAAAGGCAGGCAGCTCTTCTAAAACCAGCAGACGGAAGGTGGAATAAAAACTAACAGGCTGTGGGTCGGTCAGTTGGAGCCTTGGAACCGTTAATATTCATGAACTGCAAGCGCCACAGTTTGTTGACACGTCACGTTCATTCCCCAACCTGAGCCCACGCCGCCACACCACTGACGGTGTAATCAACTGAAATGACAACAACAAAATAATATCTTACAAGCTCTGAACTCTCTCGCTCCTTCTCCCCCTCTCTCCCTCTCCTTTCTCTCTCTCTCTCTCTCTCTCTCTCTCTCTCTCTCTCTCTCTCTCTCTCTCTCTCTCTCTCTCTCTCTCTCTCTCTCTCTCAATTCAATTCAATTCAATTTCAATTCAATTTTTTCAATTCAATTTAAGGTCTTTATTGGCATGGGAAACGTATGTTAACATTGCCTCTCTCTCTCTCTCCTCTCTCCCCCTGACATTAGTTATAACATTATACGGAAGGGAATGCTCTGGAGACATTACTGTGTATTAGTATTGCTGCTTTACTTTCACCCACTGCCTCTCTCTTCCTGACGTGTGTTTTTTAAGGACAGTGAGGAGAGGGACACATACACTCTCTCTCTCTCTCTCTCTCTCTCTCTCTCTCTCTCTCTCTCTCTCTCTCTCTCTCTCTCTTCTCTCTCTCTCTCTCTCTCTCTCACTTCAATTTCAATTCAATTTTTTCAATTCAATTTAAGGTCTTTATTGGCATGGGAAACGTATGTTAACATTGCCTCTCTCTCTCTCTCCTCTCTCCCCCTGACATTAGTTATAACATTATACGGAAGGGAATGCTCTGGAGACATTACTGTGTATTAGTATTGCTGCTTTACTTTCACCCACTGCCTCTCTCTTCCTGACGTGTGTTTTTTAAGGACAGTGAGGAGAGGGACACATACTCTCTACTCTCTCTCTCTCTCTCTCTCTCTCTCTCTCTCGCCTCTCTCTCTCTCTCTCTCTCTCTCTCTCTCTCTCTCTCTCTCTCTCTCTCTCTCTCTCTCTCTCTCTCTCTCTCTCTCTCTCTCTCTCTCTCTCTCTCTCTCTCTCTCTCTCTCTCTCTCTCTCTCTCTCTCTCTCTGCACACTTTGCCACACAGCAGCACTCAGCAGGCTTCTTGCTCTCGGGCACACCTCCCTCCCTCTTATTTTCGGGCACACCTCCCCCCAACCCCCCCCACCCGTCTCTCTCTCTCTCTTTCTCTATCCACATCACCTTGTTCTCTGAGTCAAAATGTGTTACCATGGAGATGAGGAGAACCCAGCACTAGCTAGTAGGTCGTCTAATACAGTAACATTATAGTAGAGTAGAGTACAAAACAGTAGAGTTCAGTAGAGTAGAGTACAAAACAGTAGAGTTCAGTAGAGTAGAGTAGAATACTCCAGAGTTCAGTAGAGTAGAAAACAGTAGAGTTCAGTAGAGTAGAATGCAGTAGAGTTCAGTAGAGTAGAATACAGTAGAGTTCAGTAGAGTAGAATACAGTTGAGTTCAGTAGAGTAGAATAGAGTAGAGATCAGTAGAGTAGAAGAGAGTAGAACAGAAGCTAGTCTAATTAATTAACAGTACAGAGTAGAGTAGGGTAGAGAAGAGAACACAAGCTAGTCTAATACAGTAAACGGTTTAGAGTAGAGAGTAGAAGAGAACCTCTGTTGCCCTGTGTGTGTCATATTAACGTAGCTGATCTATTATTAAAGCAGTGCACAGTCTGAAGAGTCAGCTCAGCTCTGGCTCAGCTCTCTTCTCTTCCCGAGGTGTTGAGTGTATCATCTTGTGTTGAGTGTATCATCTTGTGTTGAGTGTATCATCTTGGGTTGAGTGTATCATCTTGGGTTGAGTGTATCATCTTGGGTTCAGTGTATCATCTTGTGTTGAGTGTATCATCTTGTGTTGAATATATCACCTTGGGTTGAGTGTATCATCTTGGGTTCAGTGTATCATCTTGTGTTGAATATATCACCTTGGGTTGAGTGTATCATCTTGGGTTCAGTGTATCATCTTGTGTTGAGTGTATCATCTTGGGTTGAGTGTATCATCTTGTGTTGAGTGTATCATCTTGTGTTGAATATATCACCTTGGGTTCAGTGGAGCCCTCTCTGCTGTGAATGTTCATGTTCTCACCACTCCCTCGGTTGAAGATATCAAGGTTAGATACCCAGGTTAGGACAAAAGGATTCTAATATCTCATAACTCTTTGAATACATGTGGAAGAATTCTAAACAATGGGACCAGCATTGCGAGCGAAAATGACTGGACGTGAACGTTAGCGGTACAGAAAGTTCGCCATCAAAGTGGAAAATAACACAATCGTAGTGAATTTCAGCCAACTAGGCAGCAAACACATAGCATAACTGTTTTACTGTCATTATATCCCCCCTCCTCCCCCCATAAAATACAACTATTCTACAGTCACTTTATTAGTTGATTTGCTGACCGCTGGTCACGTTTCAATGCTTAACCTGTAGAATCCAGCAACGACGTTGGCCCAATGAATTTGTTTATTTTCTAACGCTTCCGCATGGAATTATTAGGTTGTCCGGGTTAATAAGAGCGTGTGACTTCTCTCTACCTCCTGTAGACAGGCTTCTTGTTACAGGGCGAGGGACCTCCTGTAGACAGGCTTCTCTCTACAGGGCGAGGGACCTCCTGTAGACAGGCTTCTTGTTACAGGGCGAGGGACCTCCTGTAGACAGGCTTCTTGTTACAGGGCGAGGGACCTCCTGTAGACAGGCTTCTTGTCCAGCCCTTAGAGTTACAGGGCGAGGGACCTCCTGTAGACAGGCTTCTTGTTACAGGGCGAGGGACCTCCTGTAGACAGGCTTCTTGTCCAGCCCTTAGTTACAGGGCAGGGACCTCCTGTAGACAGGCTTCTTGTCCAGCCCTTAGAGTTACAGGGTGAGGGACCTCCTGTAGACAGGCTTCTTGTCCAGCCCTTAGAGTTACAGGGCGAGGGACCTCCTGTAGACAGGCTTCTTGTCCAGCCCTTAGAGTTACAGGGCGAGGGACCTCCTGTAGACAGGCTTCTTGTCCAGCCCTTAGAGTTACAGGGGTGAGGGACCCTCCTGTAGACAGGCTTCTTGTCCAGCCCTTAGAGTTACAGGGCGAGGAACCTCCTGTAGACAGGCTTCTTGTCCAGCCCTTAGAGTTACAGGGCGAGGTACCTCCTGTAGACAGGCTTCTTGTCCAGCCCTTAGAGTTACAGGGCGAGGGACCTCCTGTAGACAGGCTTCTTGTCCAGCCCTTAGAGTTATAGGGCGAGGGACCTCCTGTAGACAGGCTTCTTGTCCAGCCCTTAGAGTTACAGGGCGAGGACCTCCTGTAGACAGGCTTCTTGTCCAGCCCTTAGAGTTACAGGGCGAGGGACCTCCTGTAGACAGGCTTCTTGTCCAGCCCTTAGAGTTACAGGGCGAGGGACCTCCTGTAGACAGGCTTCTTGTCCAGCCCTTAGAGTTACAGGGCGAGGGACCTCCTGTAGACAGGCTTCTTGTCCAGCCCTTAGAGTTACAGGGCGAGGGACCTCCCCCTGTAGAAAGGCTTCTTGTCCAGCCCTTAGAGTTACAGGGCGAGGGACCTCCTGTAGACAGGCTTCTTGTCCAGCCCTTAGAGTTACAGGGCGAGGGACCTCCTGTAGACAGGCTTATTGTCCAGCCCTTAGAGTTACAGGGCGAGGGACCTCCCTGTAGACAGGCTTCTTGTCCAGCCCTTAGAGTTACAGGGCGAGGGACCTCCCTGTAGACAGGCTTCTTGTCCAGCCCTTAGAGTTACAGGGCGAGGAACCTCCTGTAGACAGGCTTCTTGTCCAGCCCTTAGAGTTACAGGGCGAGGGACCTCCTGTAGACAGGCTTCTTGTCCAGCCCTTAGAGTTACAGGGTGAGGGACCTCCTGTAGACAGGCTTATTGTCCAGCCCTTAGAGTTACAGGGCGAGGGACCTCCTGTAGACAGGCTTCTTGTCCAGCCCTTAGAGTTACAGGGTGAGGGACCTCTTGTAGACAGGCTTATTGTCCAGCTCTTAGAGTTACAGGGCGAGGGACCTCCTGTAGACAGGCTTCTTGTCCAGCCCTTAGAGTTACAGGGCGAGGGACCTCCTGTAGACAGGCTTCTTGTCCAGCCCTTAGAGTTACAGGGCGGAGGACCCTCCTGTAGACAGGCTTCTTGTCCAGCCCTTAGAGTTACAGGGCGAGGGACCTCCTGTAGACAGGCTTCTTGTCCAGCCCTTAGAGTTACAGGGCGAGGGACCTCCTGTAGACAGGCTTCTTGTCCAGCCCTTAGAGTTACAGGGCGAGGACCTCCTGTAGACAGGCTTCTTGTCCAGCCCTTAAAGTTACAGGGCAGGGACCTCCTGTAGACAGGCTTCTTGTCCAGCCCTTAGAGTTACAGGGTGAGGGACCTCCTGTAGACAGGCTTCTTGTCCAGCCCTTAGAGTTACAGGGCAAGGACCTCCTGTAGACAGGCTTCTTGTCCAGCCCTTAGAGTTACAGGGTGAGGGACCTCCTGTAGACAGGCTTATTGTCCAGCCCTTAGAGTTACAGGGCGAGGGACCTCCTGTAGACAGGCTTCTTGTCCAGCCCTTAGAGTTACAGGGTGAGGGACCTCCTGTAGACAGGCTTCTTGTCCAGCCCTTAGAGTTACAGGGCGAGGGACCTCCTGTAGACAGGCTTCTTGTCCAGCCCTTAGAGTTACAGGGCGGGGACCTCCTGTAGACAGGCTTCTTGTCCAGCCCTTAGAGTTACAGGGCGAGGGACCTCCGTAGACAGGCTTCTTGTCCAGCCCTTAGAGTTACAGGGGCGAGGGGACCTCCTGTGAGACAGGCTTCTTGTCCAGCCCTTAGAGTTACAGGGCAGGGACCTCAAGTAGACAGGCTTCTTGTCCAGCCCTTAGAGCTACAGGGTGAGGGACCTCCTGTAGACAGGCTTCTTGTCCAGCCCTTAGAGTTACAGGGCGAGGAACCTCCCTGTAGACAGGCTTCTTGTCCAGCCCCTTAGAGTTACAGGGCGAGGGACCTCCTGTAGAGCAGGCTTCTTGTCCAGCCCTTAGAGTTACAGGGTGAGGGACCTCCTGTAGACAGGCTTCTTGTCCAGCCCTTAGAGTTACAGGGCAGGGACCTCCTGTAGAAAGGCTTCTTGTCCAGCCCTTAGAGTTACAGGGCAGGGACCTCCTGTAGACAGGCTTCTTGTCCAGCCCTTAGAGTTACAGGGTGAGGGACCTCCTGTAGACAGGCTTCTTGTCCAGCCCTTAGAGTTAAAGGGCGAGGGACCTCCTGTAGACAGGCTTCTTGTCCAGCCCTTAGAGTTACAGGGCGAGGGACCTCCTGTAGACAGGCTTCTTGTCCAGCCCTTAGAGTTACAGGGCGAGGGACCTCCTGTAGACAGGCTTCTTGTCCAGCCCTTAGAGTTACAGGGCGAGGGACCTCCTGTAGACAGGCTTCTTGTCCAGCCCTTAGAGTTACAGGGCGAGGAACCTCCTGTAGACAGGGTTCTTGTCCAGCCCTTAGAGTTACAGGGCGAGGGACCTCCTGTAGACAGGCTTCTTGTCCAGCCCTTAGAGTTACAGCGCGAGGTACCTCCTGTAGACAGGCTTCTTGTCCAGCCCTTAGAGTTATAGGGCGAGGGACCTCCTGTAGACAGGCTTCTTGTCCAGCCCTTAGAGAGTTACAGGGCGAGGTACCTCCTGTAGACAGGCTTCTTGTCCAGCCCCTTAGGAGTTACAGGCGCAGGGACCTCCTGTAGACAGGCTTCTTGTCCAGCCCTTAGAGAGTTACAGGGCGAGGAACCTCCTGTAGACAGGCTTCTTGTCCAGCCCTTAGAGTTACAGGGCGAGGGACCTCCTGTAGACAGGCTTCTTGTCCAGCCCTTAGAGTTACAGGGCGAGGAACCTCCTGTAGAAAGGCTTCTTGTCCAGCCCTTAGAGAGTTACAGGGCGAGGAACCTCCTGTAGACAGGGTTCTTGTCCAGCCCTTAGAGAGTTACAGGGCAGGGGGGGGGATCGGTTAGGCTTGCGTCCCAAATGACAGCCTACTCCCTATATAGGCCTTTGGGCTCTGGTCAAAAGTAGTGCACTATGTAGGGAACAGGGTGCCATTTGGGATGTATCCTTAGGTTTGAGATGTCCTATTGTCTTGACCCAAATGCTGGCCTACAGGTGTCAAAGACACACTGACACTCATTTTAACATTTCTATAGTTAGTTTCCACTTTCACACTATTTATCCCCTTTATATGCTACTACTATTGACCAGGATCCATAGGGCTCTGATTAAATATAATGCACTATATAGGGAATAGGGTGCCATTTGGGATGAGCACTATGGTTAGATTCCACTTTGTGTGATGACTGGCACTTCCATTAGCAGCCACTAGAAGGAGCTCTCTATCCCTTTAGCTTCAGCACACAGGGGTCAGATGGGCCAGGCCAGCGGAACTCCACCATTTCACGTGTGTGTGTGACTGCGTGCATGACGAAGACACCCACACACATTGCAATCAGCTTTGGTGCTTGACACTGTGAAGTTAGAAATAACAATACTTCCTCTTAACCACGATCAAGTGTTGTGCACTGCAAGCAGATAGCTTGGATGACCATTGGTGTGTGAGAGAGAGAGATAATGTAGATTGAGATTGACACAGTGAACAGTTCAGGGCCAGCGATGGGCGGATTGGTAAACAGCGCTACCCCTGCAGTCAGCTGTACAGGAGGACTCAGAGAGCGATTAATGAGGTCTGTATAGGTGGGAGGAGTTGTGTGTCTCCTTCAAGGTTTAGGTGTGTGTGAGGGGTTTGGGAAAGAGATGTGCTACTCCCCCCCCTTCATACAACACAACTAATCAGTTCTGGGATGAAGACACACACACACACACACACACACACACTGCACCACGAGTCAAAACAACTTTTCCAAGACAAGGCGGGTTCAGTAAATATTGCAGAGAGAGGGGTGAGAGGGCGAGTGAGAGAGGGGTGAGAGAGGGAGAGAGAGAGGGGTGAGAGGGTGAAAGAGGTGATGTTTTAAAGCAGATCACTTAATGAGATTCACTCTCGTGATGTTTTCATTAATAAAGTTAAGGAATTAACAAAAAAATTTATTCATCAGTTAAGAGAGAAAGAAAAATAAGAAAACTCTCCTCCCCCTCCCTCCCTCCCTCCCTCCCTCCCTCCCTCCCTCCCTCCCTCCCTCCCTCCCTCCCTCCCTCAGCTTAGAGATGCTCATCTGTTTGTTAAAGCTACCTGTTTAATATTCCATGGTTGCATTGATGAGACAAATCCACATTGGCGTACACAGAAAGTACACAGTGAATACTGAAGACAATAACCTTTGCCTCAGTGAGCACTGAGCAGTGGACCTGATTGAAGAGCTGAATCCTCTGTCACCTGGGGTGTGTTCATTACCCACCACACTGAAAAAACAAGGAGGGACTACCACCAAGGACTGAAACAAGGCGGGACTACCACCAGGGACTGAAAAAACAAGGAGGGACTACCACCAGGGACTGAAACAAGGAGGGACTACCACCAGGGACTGAAACAAGGAGGGACTACCACCAGGGACTGAAACAAGGAGGGACTACCACCAGGGACCATATGTATCAAGAGTAGGAGTAATGATCTAGGATCAGTTGCCCCCTGTCCATGTAATCTTATTCATTATATAGCACAACCCTACTTTTGGGGTTCAGAACGTAGGGCGAGAGAGAGAGAGAGAGAGAGAGAGAGAGAGAGAGAGAGAGAGAGAGAGAGAGACGAGAGAGAGACGAGAGAGAGAGACGAGAGAGAGAGACGGGAGAGAGCGAGAGAGAGAGACGGGAGAGAGAGACGGGAGAGAGAGAGAGAGAGAGACGAGAGAGAGAGAGAGAGAGAGAGAGAGAGAGAGAGAGAGAGAGAGAGAGAGAGAGAGAGAGAGAGACGGAGAGAGAGAGAGAGACGGGAGAGAGAGAGAGAGAGAGAGAGAGAGGGTACTACATAGTGTGTGTGTCTGTTTTTCCATGACACCATTGACTCAGCCATGCTGTTTCTAACGTATGATTTCATGTTAGCATCTGCATGAGGCTTCACCGCATGTACAGACCAACATATATCCAACTTTAAATGTCACACCTGCTCCTGCTCCAGTCTGCCCGTCATTACGCACACCTGTCACCATCGTTACCCACATCAGTGCTCATTGGTCTCACCTGGATTCCTACCCTTTGTTGATTGCCCCTTCTATATCTCTCTGTTCCCCAGGTTGTATTAATGTTGTTTCATTTGTTCGTTTGTCCAGACGCTGTCAGTGTTTTGTTCCTGTCTGTTTTTTTTTCAATAAATGTTGACTCCCTGTACTTGCTTCTCTTCTCCCAGCGTCTGTCCTTACGTTCATAAAGACCAACATATTTACAGCTTCATAAAGACAGATCAACATATTTACAGCTTCATAAAGACAGACCAACATATTTACAGCTTCATAAAGACAGACCAACATATTTACAGCTTCATAAAGACAGACCAACATATTTACAGCTTCATAAAGACAGACCAACATATATATACAGCTTCATAAAGACAGACCAACATATATACAGCTTCATAAAGACAGACCAACATATATACAGCTTCATAAAGACAGACCAACATATATACAGCTGCATAAAGACAGACCAACATATTTACAGCTACATAAAGACAGACCAACATATTTACAGCTTCATAAAGACAGACCAACATATATACAGCTTCATAAAGACAGACCAACATATATACAGCTTCATAAAGACATATCAACATATATACAGCTTCATAAAGACAGACCAACATATATACAGCTTCATATAGACAGACCAACATATTTACAGCTTCATATAGACAGACCAACATATTTACAGCTTCATAAAGACAGACCAACATATTTACAGCTTCATAAAGACAGACCAACATATTTACAGCTTCATAAAGACAGACCAACATATTTAAAGCTTCATAAAGACAGACCAACATATTTAAAGCTTCATAAGGTTATTGATCTCTCTAGTTACAGTGGGTAAAAAAAGTATTTAGTCAGCCAACAATTGTGCAAGTTCTCCCACTTAAAAAGATGAGAGAGGCCTGTAATTTTCATCATAGGTACACGTCAACTATGACAGACAAATTGAGATTTTTTTTCTCCAGAAAATCACATTGTAGGATTCTTTATGAATTTATTTGCAAATTATGGTGGAAAATAAGTATTTGGTCACCTACAAACAAGCAAGATTTCTGGCTCTCACAGACCTGTAACTTCTTCTTTAAGAGGCTCCTCTGTCCTTCACTCGTTACCTGTATTAATGGCACCTGTTTGAACTTGTTATCAGTATAAAAGACACCTGTCCACAACCTCAAACAGTCACACTCCAAACTCCACTATGGCCAAGACCAAAGAGCTGTCAAAGGACACCAGAAACAAAATTGTAGACCTGCACCTGGCTTTGAAGACTGAATCTGCAATAGGTAAGCAGCTTGGTTTGAAGAAATCAACTGTGGGAGCAATTATTAGGAAATGGAAGACATACAAGACCACTGATAATCTCCCTCGATCTGGGGCTCCACGCAAGATCTCACCCCGTGGGGTCAAAATGATCACAAGAACGGTGAGCAAAAATCCCAGAACCACACGGGGGGACCTAGTGAATGACCTGCAGAGAACTGGGACCAAAGTAACAAAGCCTACCATCAGTAACATACTACGCCGCCAGGGACTTAAATTCTGCAGTGCCAGACGTGTCCCCCTGCTTAAGCCAGTACATGTCCAGGCCCGTCTGAAGTTTGCTAGAGTGCATTTGGATGATCCAGAAGAGGATTGGGAGAATGTCATATGGTCAGATGAAACCAAAATATAACTTTTTGGTAAAAACTCAACTCGTCGTGTTTGGAGGACAAAGAATGCTGAGTTGCACCCAAAGAACACCATACCTACTGTGAAGCATGGGGGCGGAAACATCATGCTTTGGGGCTGTTTTTCTGCAAAGGGACCAGGACGACTGATCCGTGTAAAGGAAAGAATGAATGGGGCCATGTATCGTGAGATTTTGAGTGAAAACCTCCTTCCATCAGCAAGGGCATTGAAGATGAAACGTGGCTGGGTCTTTCAGCATGACAATGATCCCAAGCACACCACCCGGGCAACGAAGGAGTGGCTTCGTAAGAAGCATTTCAAGGTCCTGGAGTGGCCTAGCCAGTCTCCAGATCTCATCCCCATAGAAAATCTTTGGAGGGAGTTGAAAGTCCGTGTTGCCCAGCGACAGCCCCAAAACATCACTGCTCTAGAGGAGATCTGCATGGAGGAATGGGCCAAAATACCAGCAACAGTGTGTGAAAACCTTGTGAAGACTTACAGAAAACGTTTGACCTGTGTCATTGCCAACAAAGGGTATATAACAAAGTATTGAGAAACTTTTGTTATTGACCAAATACTTATTTTCCACCAGAATTTGCAAATAAATTCATTAAAAATCCTACAATGTGATTTTCTGGATTTTTTTTCCTCATTTTGTCTGTCATTGTCACGGTTTCGGCCGAGGCTGCCTCTCTTCCTTGCTCGGGCAGGCTTCGGCGTTCGTCGTCTCCGGAATACTAGCTGCCACCGTTGAATGTTTCTATGTTCGTTTGCTTTTGTCTGATTGTTGTACACCTGTTTCTCGTTTAGTGTAATTAGTGTCCTATAAGTTCTCGTTGTGTTTTGTCTAGTGTTGTGTGTTATTGTTTTCACTGTCGTGGTTGTTGCTAGACGTATTTTGCATTTTGCTCGGTTGAGCTGTTCCTCCATAGTTTGGAGCGTTTTTGTCGCACCTGTTTGTGCGCGCGTATTTGTTTCGCCTGCGTGCGGAGTTTCGCCTTCGGGCTATTTAGTGTTTGCACTGTGAGTATTCACTAAAGTCTTTGGAATATACTTCTGCGTCCTGCACCTGATTCCACCACCACACCCACCTACTACATCCCTGACAGAATAACACACCTTCAAGTATGGAATCAGCAGGAGCCGCAGCAGCCCAGGCGACGCTGGAGGAAAAGGTCCGGGAACAGAGTGACCAGATCCTGCAGATGGGGTCCGCCCTGCAGGAGGTGATCACCACCATCCGAGGCTGGGGGACGCCTCCACCGCCATCCTCTCTGCCAGCACCATCGGCCAGTCAGCCCGTTCCCGCTCCGGAACCCAGGGGAGTTCGACTCTCGCTCCCGAGAGCCTACGACGGGACCGCGGCCGGGTGTCAGGGATTCCTTCTCCAGGTGGAGCTGTACCTGGCCACCGTACACCCGGCGCCCTCGGGACATGAGAGCGTGTCCGCCCTGATCTCCTGCCTTTCCGGGAAGGCGTTGGAATGGGCCAACGCGGAGTGGAGGAGGATCGACGCGGACACCATCACCTACGACGAGTTCTCCCGCCGCTTCAGGGCGGTGTTTGACCATCCTCCGGAGGGGAAAGCAGCGGGGGAGCGTCTGGTCTTCCTCCGGCAGGGGAGGAGGAGTGCCCAGGAGTTCGCCCTTGAATTCCGTACTCTAGCGGCGGATGCAGGGTGGAATGAGCGGGCTCTCATCGATCACTACCGATGTAGTCTTCGCGAGGACGTCCGTCGGGAGCTGGCCTGTAGGGACACCAGCCTCTCGTTCGACCAGTTGGTCGACATGTCCATCAGGCTGGATAACCTACTAGCTACCCGCGGACGTTCCGAGGGGGTCCGTCCATTTCACCCTCCAGCGCCTCCGAGCCGTGCCCCATGGAGCTCGGGGGCGCTGGCGCTAGAGAGAGGAGGGGTCGGCTTACGAGGGGGTCCATCTCCTGCACCAACTGTGGTCGGGGAGGACACACCGCGGCTAGGTGCTGGGGATGGCCTCCTAGGGGAGAGGACGACAGGTCCCGCACTGGGGATTCCTTCCAGGTGAGTAGGCGCACCACTCACCCAGAGCTCTCTGTTGCACATTTCTGTATACCTGTGCGTTTTCCACAGGTAGCACCTCATTCCCAGCATAAGGCGCTGGTAGATTCAGGCGCAGCTGGGAACTTTATTGATAAGAAGTTTTGTTTAGCCTTAGGGATTCCCCTTCTCCCTGTTGATGTCCCTTTCCCCGTTCATGCCCTAGATAGCCGTCCGTTGGGTGCGGGCTTGATCAGGAGGTCACTGCGCCACTTAGGATGTGTGCGCAGGGGGGGTCATCAGGAGATGATTCAGTTATTTCTTATCGACTCGCCTGCGTATCCGGTGGTGCTGGGCATGCCCCTGGTTAAGTACCCACAACCCATCTATTTCGTGGCGGGAGAGAGCTCTGATGGAATGGTCTGCCCAGTGTGTGGGTCGATGTTTGGGCGTTTCCGTAGGGGGCTACCTCGGTGGAGAGTCCAAACCAGGTGCCCGCATTGCACGTTCCTCCTGAGTATGGGGATTTGGCTATTGCATTTAGTAAGTCGAGGGCGACGCGGTTGCCGCCCCATAGGCAGGGAGATTGTGCGATAGACCTCCAGGCAGGAGCTGCGCTCCCACGGAGCCATGTGTATCCTCTGTCTCAGGAGGAGAAGAAAGCTATGGAGACTTACATAGACGAATCTCTGAGACAAGGATACATACGGCCTTCCACTTCCCCTGCGTCCTCGAGTTTCTTTTTTGTGAAGAAAAAGGATGGTGGTTTACGCCCGTGCATCGATTATCGTGGTCTCAATCAGATTACGGTGAAGTACAGTTATCCACTCCCGCTGATTGCGACCATGACTGAGACATTGCATGGGGCGCGTTTCTTCACTAAATTAGATCTCAGGAGCGTGTACAACTTGGTGCGCATCAGGGAGGGCGATGAATGGAAGACAGCCTTTAGTACCACCTCGGGCCATTACGAGTATCTGGTCATGCCATACGGGTTGATGAATGCTCCGTCAGTTTTCCAATCATTCGTGGATGAGATCTTCAGGGACATGCAGGGGCAGGGGGTGGTTGTGTACATAGATGACATTCTCGTGTACTCGCCTACCCGTGTCGAGCATGTGGCCCTGGTGCGCAGAGTGTTGCGGAGGCTGGTGGAGCACGACCTGTATGTTAAGGCAGAGAAGTGTCTGTTTGTCCAGGAGTCGGTCTCCTTTTTGGGGTATCAGTTGTCTGCGTCAGGGGTGAAGATGGAGGTAGACCGGGTGTCAGCCGTGCGTAATTGGCAAACACCAACCACTGTGAAGGAGGTGCAGCAGTTTTTGGGGTTTGCGAATTACTACCGGAGGTTTATCCGGGGTTTTGGACAGGTGGCAGCTCCCATCACGTCTCTTTTGAAGGGGGTCCGGTCGTCTGCAGTGGTCGGCCGAGGCGGACAGGGCGTTTGGGAGGCTGAAGGACCTGTTTACCTCGGCCCCGGTGCTGGCGCATCCGGATCCTCTTTGCCGTTCCAGGTAGAGGTGGACGCGTCAGAGGCCGGTATAGGAGCCGTGCTTTCACAACGGTCTGGCGCGCCACCTAAACTCCGCCCCTGTGCCTTTTATTCTAAGAAGCTCAGTCCGGCGGAGCGGAACTATGACGTAGGGGACAGGGAGCTGTTAGCCGTGGTACAGGCCCTAAAGGTGTGGAGGCACTGGCTTGAGGGGGCTCAACACCCTTTCCTCATTTTGACGGACCACCGTAACCTGGAGTACATCCGGGCAGCGAGGAGGCTGAACCCTCGCCAGGCAAGATGGAATATGTTCTTGACCCGGTTTACATTTAAGATCACGTACATCCCTGGGTCGCAGAACGGTAAGGCAGATGCACTGTCTCGGCGGTATGACACGGAGGAGAGGTCCGTGGAGCCCACTCCCATACTGCCGGAGTCGTGTCTGGTGGCACCGGTAGTGTGGGAGGTCGATGCTGAACTTCGAGCGGGCGTTACGCACCGACCCTAGTCCACCGCAATGCCCTGAGGGTCGGAAGTACGTTCCGCTCGAGGTTCGGGATCGATTGATCTATTGGGCTCACACGTCACCCTCCTCTGGACACCCTGGTATCGGCCGGACAGTGCACTGTCTTAGTGCCAAGTACTGGTGGCCCACGTTGGCAAGGGATGTGAGGGTTTATGTTTCCTCCTGCTCGGTGTGCGCCCAGTGTAAGGCGCCTAGACATCTGCCTAGGGGTAAGTTACTACCCCTGCCCGTTCCACAACGACCATGGTCTCACCTCTCAGGGGATTTCCTTACTGACCTTTCTCCTTCACAGGGGAACACCACTATACTGGTCGTTATGGACCGGTTTTCTAAGGCCTGTCATTTGCTCCCCATGCCGAGTCTTCCTACTGCCCTGCAAACCGCCGAGGCACTATTCACCCATGTGTTCCGGCACTACGGGGTACCCGAGGATATTGTGTCTGATCGGGGTCCCCAATTTACCTCCAGGGTCTGGAGAGCCTTTATGGAGCGGTTGGGGGTCTCGGTGAGCCTCACCTCGGGTTACCACCCGGAGAGTAATGGGCAGGTGGAATGCGTGAACCAGGATGTGGCTAGGTTTCTTAGAACATACTGCCAGGACCGGCCGGAGGATTGGGCAAGGTACGTTCCCTGGGCCGAGATGGCCCAGAATTCCCTACGCCATTCCTCCACTAACCTAACCCCTTTTCAATGTGTGCTAGGTTACCAGCCGGTTCTGGCACCTTGCCAGCAGAGCCAGATCGAGGCTCCTGCGGTGGATGAGTGGGCGCGGCGCTCAGAGGAGACATGGAACGCTGCACACGTCCACCTGCAGCGGGCCCTCCGACGTCAGAAGGCGAGCACCGATCTCCACCGCAGTGAGGGACCGGTGTACGCACCTGGTGATCGAGTCTGGCTCTCTACCAGAAACCTGCCCCTCCGCCTGCCCTGTCGGAAACTGGGTCGGCGGTTTGTAGGGCCATTTAAAGTCCTGAGAAGGTTGAACGAGGTGTGTTACAAATTACAACTACCCGTTGAATATAAAAGTATTAACCCCTCGTTCCATGTGTCTCTTCTCAGGCCGGTGGTAGCTGGCCCACTCCAGGAAAGTGAACATCGTTGGACATCGAGGGGGCACCGGCGTACTCCGTGAAGTCCATCTTGGATTCGAGACGTCGGATGGGGGGTCTCCAATATCTAGTGGAGTGGGAGGGGTACGGTCCGGAGGAACGGTGCTGGGTGCCGAGGAGAGACGTTTTGGACCCGTCTCTCCTGACGGAATTCCATCGTGGGCACCCGACACGCCTGCTCCGCGTCCTCCTGGTCGTCCCCCGAGGCCGGAGTCGGCGCACGTCTGGAGCCGCGTCAAGGGGGGTACTGTCACGGTTTCGGCCGAGGCTGCCTCTCTTCCTTGCTCGGGCAGGCTTCGGCGTTCGTCGTCTCCGGAATACTAGCTGCCACCGTTGAATGTTTCTATGTTCGTTTGCTTTTGTCTGATTGTTGTACACCTGTTTCTCGTTTAGTGTAATTAGTGTCCTATAAGTTC